>NC_057735.1:52380792-52440120 GCF_004010195.1 Chiloscyllium plagiosum
GCAGCATGGTGGCACAGTGGTTAGCACTGCTGCCTCGCAGGGCCAGAGATCCAGGTTCAATTCCCGCCTCAGGCGACTCTCTGTGTGGGGATTGCACATTCTCCCCGTGTCTGCTTGGCTTTCCTCCACGTGCCCTGGTTTCCTTCCATAATCTAAAAACGCGCAGGTTAGGTGCATTGGGCCATGCTAAATTCCCTGCAGTGTCAGGTGTAGGGGAATGGGTCTGGGTGGGTTGTGCTGCGGCAGGTCGGTATGGACTTGTTGGGTCGAAGGTTCTGTTTCAACACTGTAAGTAATCAAATCCTCATGTATGGCTCTTCCTGTGTGAAAATCTTTGCATTTAATTCGGTAACGGCTGCAATACAAACCCTGTCCCCAAGATTAGAAGCTGCAGGATTTTGTGATAAGGACAGTGTTATGAAGTTGAAGGCGTGCCCTCCACCTTTAAAAGAGAGTGAATGCTGTTCAGAACTGAGAGCTGACAAACACCTGTGATGACCAGCTAGTAGTCTCAGCGTGTACTTAACATTGGAAAGATGTAACGTTTGGCTGTGAAATAATCCTGAGTTTGTTTCTAATTAGAAAACAATTCCTATTTTACCAATTAATTTACATTATGCCTCAGAATATTAAAATCCAATCGCACTTCAATTTAGTGTTTTGAAACAGTGCAGAAACGAGGACTTCCATAATGTTGCCCCCATTGAGCATTCCCCATGAAACATGCCCAGGTCCTCAGTTGAGGGAACCTGGGAACCTTTGTTCCTTGGCTTTGAACCGGGCTGCATGCCCAAGGAAAGCAAATACGTTACTGCTTTTAGTGGAAGGATCAGAGCACGGTAACTCCACTCTGAAACAGAATGGTCATCAGAGTTGTACACATCTGCACATATTCAGAACCAGGTTGGAGAAAACCTATTCCTGAAGAAGGGTTTATGCCCAAAACGTCAATTCTCCTGCTCCTTGGATGCTGCCTGACCTGCTGCGCTTTTCCAGCAACACATTTTTCAGCTCTGATCTCCAGCATCTGCAGTCCTCACTTTCTCCTCCCTGGAGAAAACCGTAACAATATTTAACACAGTATTGAAATGGAATTGCATTCCTTTTCACCACTCGAGCAGATATGAGCGAGCAAATTGAAAGCCAGGTTTGCTGATGTGAACAGCAAGTTAGAAAGGTCTTCTCACATCAGTCTGAAAGGCTGCCACCGGGAATAAGACTGTCCTTGCTGGATTTTGAAGCGGGCGGTTTTCGTGTATGAGGTGACTCCAATCCCCATTACACTACAGGAAGCATCCCCGCGAGCAACTGGTGTTCAGAGTCGGTCAGCACTAAAATTTACAGCCGTTCAATGCTTCACCTTTCAGGAACTGGTTGTTATCCAGCGTAATTCGGCGTCATTGAAAAATTAAGAAAATCACGTGAAACTGCTCACAAAATATAGTCAAAGATGTTGTCAAGGGTGCACAGTTTGGAATGTAGGGCGAGTCTGAACATGCTAGAACAACTTTCCCTTCATCGTCGTGCATGACCTTAAGGAAGGTTTGTAAACGGAATACTTAAGATTTTGTTTCCGGCAATGTGGGGTGAGTTGAAAACTGGAGAGCATAGGTTTAAGGTGAGACGGGTAAAATATAAAAGGAACTTGAGGCACCTTTCCCACGCAGAAGGCTGTGGGTATGGAATCAGCTACCAGAGGAAGTGGAGGAGGTTAGTACACTCAGAAGGTTTCAAAGGCAATCGGATGAGTTTCTGGATAGGAAGGGCTTAGTGGTGTAGGGGCCAAATCCTGGGAAATGGGAGTTTGTTTAAATTGCATTTTCAGAGATTTCGAAACATGAATGCTGTTCTGGGGACAGTCCAAGGGCAATCAGCCATATACGGCTCCCAGATCCTTCAGCAGAGCAATTCCAAACTGTGCTCCCAACATATATTGGGAATTTAGTGTCCCGCCACCACTCAAAAAACTCTGAAATGAGGGAAAACAAAGAACTGAAAATGAATGGCCCATGAAAAGTGAAGATTCCCAAACACAGTCTCGTTTAAATTAGTTTGCACATCCGATCAACAATGCGGCAGTGCCTGCAGCCCACATCTTCAGGCCAGAAGTGAAGGAAATAAAAGAAATTTAAGACCATATGACACCACAATTTATTTGAATTATTTTCCCATTCGCCAGAACACCAAATAATGAGAAGTAAAGTCACTGCCGGTTTTGTTTCTCAACAGCAATGAAATACCATTCTCCGTTAGATTTCAGTGAAAACAGTGAACAACACAACTTGGCCGGAACATGATGTAGCAGTGGAACCATTTTTTTAGTTTAGATTAGATTACTTACAGTGTGGAAACAAGTCCACACCGACCCGCCGAAGCGCAACCCACCCATACCCCTACATTTACCCCTTACCTAACACTACGGGCAATTTAGCATGGCCAATTCACCTAACCCGCACATCTTTTTGACTGTGGGAGGAAACCGGAGCACCCAGAGAAAACCTCACGCAGACACGGGGAGAATGTGCAAACTCCACACAGTCAGTCGCCTGAGTCGGGAATTGAACCCAGGTCTCTGGCGCTGTGAGGCAGCAGTGCTAACCACTGTCCCACCGTGCCGCTTGAGACCGGGACATTTCGTGTGGGATGCAAACGTGACCATAACAGCATGAACATTGACAGGATGGAGAGTGTGCACTCTCCCAAATCAGAGGTACATTTCCAAGAAGCAAAACCACATGGTTGTGTAAGAATTTAAACACAGCAGCATTTAACACGCAACAGTAAAACGGGCAATGCACACACAAAAGGCAGTGGTCGGATCTGAACACACGCAACCTTAGATATTGCAGCAAGAATATGGCGCCTTCGACCACTTGGCCACGAAGCAAGCCACAGCTGCAGCATATTTTTCTTACACCTTCCATGATGCTTCTGCCAAACATTAGAAGCAAAGTCACAGGGAAACAGCTCTGCGATCCCTCTCCTGCTCGCACAGCTGCAAGGATATGCCCGACTACAATATCAATTTTGCAACAAACTTTCAATCCAGACAAAAATCATTGGAAAGCTGAATCAAACTTCTGAGATTCGCTTAAGCCATAAATGTAATGTCTGTATGAGAGAATGTATATTCGGTTATGACTCGATAAAGAAACCATGAGCTGCATGACATTACTGGTATTTCGATTCTTGCCTTGGTAAATGATTTCGCCCATTGCTCGAAACATAACAACTTTCACGTTTACATGGAACACAAAACACACCGGACTACAGGGTAAATGCACAAAGCTGAGCATGCGTGTTCCACATCATACCGTGCAGCTACTTACAGTTACTACGTCTGCTTTGCCGAATAAGCGTCCCAAAGAATGTTCTCTACCTGAAAAGCGGAGGTAGGAGGACAATCCGAGAAGACAGATCACATTGTGAGCATGCTCAAACCTCGGTGCCAGTGCGTGTTGCCACTTTCCTTGTCTTTTACCTTAACCATGCGGCTTGCTGCAGAATGTCCACACCAGGGCATGAGCCACGTGGCTGCCAGCTGAGGTGGAACCCTGCGTGGGAATCGATGAGTAGTGACTCAGTAAATTTATCTAAATTCCATGGTGGTCATTAGAGGTGCAGTTTCTGATCAGATCAATGTAAAAGGCTGTTTCTGAACATATTAACAGAAGTCAAAAGGTGATTACCCCACGCCCCACTCCAGAAGATGTTAAAGAGGTGCTTAACTGAACTTGAGTGCTCTTTGTTCTCGATGTGAGGAGCTGTCCCGCCTGAGTCACCTTCACATCTCCTGTTTCTGAGTGAATTACAAAAGAGTTTCACTAGAGCTGCAACTGCCTCACTTTGATATCCCCTTTCCCTACTCCTCCTTCCCCATTGACATTTTCCTGCTCATCTGTGGTTTAAAGAAAACCAAATGGATGCAATGTCATTCGGTAGCCTGTCTGCCATTACCACAGGTTCAGTTTCAACATGGCTTAGGTCTTACGGCACACCTTAATGTGAGTGATGCTTTGACAGCACAAGTCCAAAGGTTCATCTGAGACTGTAAATTCAATCATTGCTGTTGCTCATTGAATTAGCCACTAACGTCCGAAATGCTGCAAATGATGATTCAGGAGTTCTGGTGCTAAATCTCGCACGTTGAATAACGACAGCCAGCCTCCAAATGAGGCCTTTCAGAGACTACTTTGGGATACATTTGACAGTGAGGCTACTTTAGGAAGCCCTGGTACATATCAGCTTTCTCCTTGGCTTTGAACCGGGCTGCCTGCGCAAGGAATGCAAATGTGGTGCTGCTTTTCGTGGAAGGATCAGAACACGGAAACTACACGCTTCAACAGAATGGTGTATGTTCAGAACCAGGTTGGAGAAACTCTTAACAATGTATCACACAGTAATTAAATAGAATTGCATTACTGTTCACCACGAAAGCAGATTTGCGCGAGCAAACACAATGCCATGTTGGCTGATGGGAAAGCAAGCAGGAAAGCTCCATTCTCGCACGTCTAAAAGGCTGCCGTTGGGAACAGGGCTGTTTCTGCCCAGTTTCGACTGGGGACCTTTCACGTGTAAGGCAAATGTGATAACCACTACACTACAGAAACAAGCCCCGCCAGGGCGTACTGCTGCTCAGAGGTGTCCAGCATTGACATTTGCAGCAGTTCTATGCTTCACCTTTCCGTTTCCAATAGCTCGTTGTTGTCCAGCGTAATTGGCATCATCGAAAAGGTAAGAAAATCATGTGAAATTGCTTACAAATTAGAGACAAGGATGTCGTCAATGTTTGGACTGTAGGGCGAGGCAGAATAGACTGGGACAATTTTCCCTGCAGCATAGCGGCTGGGGAATGATGTTATGAAAGGTTTGTAAACGGAGTATTTACGTTTCTTAACCAAGCTGGCGCGTGTTGAAAACTGGAGAGCATAGGTTTAAGGTGAGAGGGCTAAATTTTAAAAGGGACCTGAGGCATATTTCCCACACAAAAGGCTGTGCGTGTATGGAATAGGCTACCAGAGGAAGTGGAGGAGGCTAGTACACTCAGAAGATTGCAAAAGTAACCGGATGAATTTGTGGATAGGAAGGGTTTCGAGGGATAGGGGCCAAATGCTGGGAAATGGGACTTGTTTAATTTTGGCTATGTGGTTAGCATGGACGAGATCCACTGAAGACTCTGTTTCAATGCTGGGTACCATAATAACGTTGTGTTGCTTGAAAGGATTACTTTTAGCGTGGCTTGCTATCGCTCTCTGCGGCTGTTCACCGGGAAGGCAGTATTGTGAAACACTGCAGAACCGAAAGACTTCTTTACTTTTGTCCTGACTGACCATGCTCCGTGAAATATTCTCGGATCCTCAGTTGAGGATCTTTACTGCTGGAAATTACCTCACAAACCGTGTTATCTCGTAATGTAATTATAGAATGGCAAAACAGACAGCATTTAACACGGAACACAAACAAAAATGACAAACCAAATGCATTTTCAGACACAGCGAAGCATGAATGCTGAATGTGAGACAGTATGAGGGCATGAGCCATAAACTAATCTCACAACTAACAGCAGGACAATTCCAAACTACTCCTTCAAACATACTGGAGCCTTAGTGCACCACCACTTCCCAGAAAGTGCTGAAAAGAGAGAAAGAAAGAACACAATAAGATTGGGCCATAAAAAGTGAATAACACCAATCACAGTCTCGATTAGATTACCTTTCCCTTCCGCCGTCTCCAGGACAGAAATGACGGAAATGGGAGAAATTTAAAAACATATGACATCGCAATTCATTGGAATTATTTTCCTATTCGCCAGAACACCAAATAACGACGAGTCACAACAGCGATGATACAACAGTCTCTCTTCGGTTCCAGTGAAAGCTCAACTTGCCTGGAACAAAGCTGCAGCAGTAGGACTGCTTGAGCCTACGACTGACCGTGTGGGAGGCGAACACGATCATGACAACATGCACACTGGCCCCTTTGAGAGAGCCCACACTGTAGCTAGTTCTCTAAGAAGCAAACCCACGGTTCTGCTTTTTCCTTTGGGGCTTTGAACACGCTGCAGCCACAGAAATTGTAGCGGTGGGTTGCGAACCTACGCCACCTTAGCGACTGGAATCTGAATCCAGCACCTTAGCCCGCTTGGCCCGCTTGGCCGCCCAACACAGCACTAACCTCACCTACCTAGTGAAGTGTGCTGTGTCTGATCCGCAGGACACCCTGCAGGGTTTTCAGACAGCGCCATCCTCTCTGTGACATGTACGTGTTGGATAATATTCTGTTGTGTAGATGTGTCCCGGCTTTGCCAATATCACTGTTGTTTAACTCCCTACATTCTGTTTGTCGAACTGTGATGCCAGTCAGAGTCACAAATGTGTCACAAAACACCTTAGCGGTGCTGGCTCGATACAGAGATAAATGTGATTTTCTTTTGGTATCATTCTCTTGCCTTCTCCCTGTAACTCTACACATTTTTACTTTCAACATAAACATCGAATTAGATTCAAAGTTTGGGTGAAGATTTGTAGCTCGGGTGCTCGTTGTTGTGGTTCTGTTCGGCGAGCTGGAAATTTTTGTTGCAAACGTTTCATCCCCTGTCTAGATGACATCCTCAGTGCTTGGGAGCCTCCTGTGAAGCGCTTCTGTGGTGTTTCCTCCGGCATTTATAGTGGCCTGTCCCTGCCGCTTCCGGTTGTCAGTTTCAGCTGTCCGCTGTAGTGGCCGGTATATTGGTACAAGGTATTCGCCAAAAATGGATACCCGCGCAATTTCATCAACAGATGCCTAAGAGAAAGACAACAGAACGAGGACATGCCGCAACCCAAAGGACTAGCCACACTACCATACATCAGGAGCATTTCAGAACTGACAGCCAGACTACTGCGACCACTAGGACTTATAACAGCACACAAACCAACAGTCACATTCAGACAACAACTCACCAGAATGAAGGACCCGATACCCAGCATGAGCAAAACTTGCCGCACTTGTCCAACACACCTGCTGAATGACCTGAATCAAGTTTTCCATCATTCAGCCCATAGCTTCATATGCCTTGGCATCACAAATTCACATCTGATTTTTTTTTCAGGTAAAGAAGTGTTTCCGCCTCTCTCACCATTTGCGCACATCTACTCAAACTTTTCTGCCTTTTCCCGAAAACTCTTGGCCTGGTGTTCAATCCCTCCATCAACAGGAAACGCTTGTTTCAGTCTATCTGATCCGTATCCCTCATTGTTTTGTACATCTCAGTCATGTCTTCTCTAATCTCGGCTGCTTAGCGACAAACAACACCAGTCTGTCCAATCTCTTCTCATAACTGAAACTCTTCAGCCCAGACAATACCCCAGTGAATCTCTCCTGCACTGTTCCCAGTGCGATCACATCCATGCTATAATGTGAATTGTAGAACTGCACACAGTACTCCAGCTAGAGCCAAGTAAACTTTTCATCTATTTTGTTAATGTATGAGGGCATCACTGGCTCGGCAGCATTTCTTGCTATCTCTAATTACAGTTCTGAGGGAGGTGGCTGAGGAAATAGCGGAGGAGTTGGTTGAGATCTTTCAAAAGTCACTGGAGTCAGGGAAGGTCACGGATTAGTGGAAGACCGCTGTTGTAACCCCATTGTTCAAGAAAGGATCAAGACAAAAGATGGAAAATTAGAGGCCAGTTAGCCTAACCTCGGTTGTTGGTAAAATTCTAGAATCCATCGTTAAGGATGAGGTTTCTAAATTCTTGGAAGAGCAGGGTCGGATTAGAACAAGTCAACATGGATTTAGTAAGGGGAGTTCGTGCCTGAAAACCTGTTCGAATTCTTTGAAGAGGTGACAAGTGAGTTAGACCAGGGAAACCCAGTGGATGTGGTCTATCGAAACTTCCAAAAGACCTTTGATAAGGTGCCACACGGGAGGCTGCTGAGTAAGGTGAGGCCCATGGTGTTCGAGGTGAGCTGTTGGTATGGATTGAGGATTGGCTGTCTGACAGAAAGCAGAGCGTTGTGATAAGAGGTTCTTTTTCGGGATGGCAGCTGGTGACAAGCGGTGTCCCGCAGGGTTCAGTGTTTGGGTCGCAGTTGTTCACTTTATATATTAATGATCTGGATTAAGGGACTGGGGGCATTCTAGCGAAGTTTGCCGATGATACGAGGATAGATGGACAGTACTGAGGAGGTGGAGAGGCTGCAGAAGGATCTAGACAGTTTGGAAGAGTGGTCCAGGAAATGGCTGATGAAGTTCAATGTCAGCAAATGCGATGTCTTGCACTTTGGAAAAAAGAATACAAGCATGGATTACTTTCTAAACGGTGAGAAAATTCATAAAGCCAAAGTACAAAGGGATCTGGGAGTGCTAGTCAAGGAATATCTAAAGGTAAACATCCAGGTCGAATCCGTGATTAAGAAAACGAATACAATGCTGTCATTTATCTCAAGAGGGTTAGAATATAAAAGCTGCGTTGTGCTACTGAGACTTTATAAAGCTCTGGTTAGGGCCCATTTGGAGTACTGTATCCAGTTTTGGGCCCCACACCTCAAGAGGGACATACTGGCACTGGAGCGTGTCCAGCGGAGATTCACATGGAAGATCCCTGGAATGGTAGGTCTAACATACGAGGAACGGCTGAGGATCCTGGGATTGTACTCATTGGAGTTTAGAAGGTTAAGGGTAGATCTAATAGAAACGTACAAGGTAATACATGGCTTGGAAAGGGTGGACGCTAAGAAATTGTTAGGCGAGGAGACTAGGACCCGTGGGCACAGCCTTAGAATTAGAGGGGGTCAATTCAGAACAGAAATGCGGAGACATTTCTTCAGCCAGAGAATGGTGGGCCTGTGGAATTCATTGCTGCGGAGTGCAGTGGAGGTTGGGACGCTAAATGTCTTCAAGGTAGAGACTGATAAATTCTTGATGTCATAAGGAATTAAGGGCTATGGGGGAATGCGGGTAAGTGGAGTTGAAATGCCCATCACCCATGATTAAATGGCGAGTGAACTCGATGGGCCGAATGGCCTTACTTCCACTCCTATGTCTTATGGTCTTACACATCCGGCAGCTGAGTCTCAACTATATTGCAGTGAGTCTGGAGTCAATTGGAGGCCCGACCAGCTAAGAAAGGCAGTTTCCTTCCTTAAAGGACGTCAGTAAAACTGATGGTTTTGTTTTATCAACAATCGACCATGGAGTTATGAGAGTTATTAGATTCGTAATTGCAGATATTTACTGAATCCCAATTCTACCACTTAGCATGGTCGGAGTCAAACCCGAGTGTCTGAATTAACAGTCCAGTGGTAAGAGCGCTCGGCCATTGCAGAAAACCAGTGAAACTGCTCTTTTCCAATGAAGTCGCTTTTCCCCGATACTGTCCTGTGTCATTTTCCTGAGCTTGACCCTCCAATAATCTCTTGTCTGTGTCAGTAAAAGTTGCTACATGAGTATTGATCTCACAATTGTGGTAACCAAATGAATCAACTCGTCTGCAGGTCCAGATCGTGAGGTTGGGGCACGTTCACTCTGCAACAGAGACCGCAGCAGCACAGACTGAACGGTATCAATGTTAGAGTCAGTGTTAGATTCTGCAGTGCCTTAATGAAATAGGAAATGACTCCACAACCACATGATGAAAGAGCAGTGCTCCGAAAGCTAGTGCTTCAATTAAACCTGTAGGCATATAACCTGGTTTTGTGTGATTTTTAACTTTGTACACCATATTCCAACACCAGCATCTCCAAATTAATGAAAGTAGGGGTAGGAGTGGGACGGAAAGTTCGGTTAGTGATCATAGGAGGGAAGAAATCACTGAGAACTGGTGGTTGTGAATTCTGACACATGAAACACAGAGATGTGAGTGAGCAGAATTTGAAGGAAAAAAATCATCACCTTGGAGAAAATTACCGTGTAAAAACAACTGATTCCTTTGTTTTTCACAAAAACTAGGGCAGATAGAGCAATCATTGTCGTGACTCGGATTCGAGCCGAGGTTGTGGCGGCCACAACGCAGAGTGCTAACCACTATACGATCATGACACCTCACAGACGAACACACCAACTGCGAGCAATAACGAGAGTAGCACAGGAAATGTTAAGCAGAGCACCAAATGCACAATATCAGTACTTAGGGAATAGTGATAGATATGTGGGAACTCAGAATGGGCTGACCATTTAACATCGGTGCCCCAGAGGCTGTGTTGATTCCATCATTAATAAGCTGAAGGCTTAGATAAATAGATTTCTCCAAAACATCAAAGACTCCGGGGACAGTGCAGGTTTTGTTGAAATGTATGCTTAAACAGCAATGCAGCTTAACATCGGCTAATTCACCAGTTTTCCCACACAAGGTAGTAAACCACTGCTGCCACATAGTCTCAGTTCCCAGCCGCAGAATCAAGGAACTGAGTGGCGCAGTCGCAAAGATCCAACTAGACATGGGGTTGGGAATTTTTTTGATTAGATTACTTACAGTGTGGAAACAGGCCCTTCGGCCCAACAAGTCCACACCGCCTCGCCGAAGCGCAACCCACCCATACCCCTACATTTACCCCTTACCTAACACTACGGGCAATTTAGCATGGCCAATTCACCTGACCTGCATATCTTTGGACTGTGGGAGGAAACCGGAGCACCCGGAGGAAACCCATGCAGGCACGGGGAGAACGTGCAAATTCCACAGTCAGTCGTCTGAGGCGGCTATTAAACCCGGGTCTCTGGCGCTGTGGGGCAGCAGTGCTAACCACTGTGCCACCGTGCCACCCAGGTCGCAGAGCTACTCAATGGCTCCAGTGACACAACTGGTGAATTCACAGTACTTATATGACGGTTTAGAGGCGCAAGCAAATCCGAGGTTGGGTGTACTCCTGATCAAAGGCGCGGCAGAAGGGAAAATTTGTTCCCGTTTATAATAACATAGCAATCTACAGTGCATCTTGCTGAGACAGGTGAGTGCCACAACTGGAGCGTGGGCGGCTGGTTTGAAGTTTGATTTTGCTTCACTATCACCCACTTCCCTGGAATGAATTGCTTTCACCATTTTTATTTCCAATTGTTTGATATCTCCCTGTAGTCTGCGGCTTTCTTCCTCAATGTTAATTGCATGACTAACTGTTGTATGATCTGCACACTGCTAAATCACGGCCACTACAAGTAAATATGAATCATTGATCTATATGAGAAAGCAGTGGAACTCACAGCAGGCATGCTTTGTAGGTTTGCATGCGACATCAGAATTGCAGACAGTAAGATTATCTAAGATTCAAAAGGATTTTAATCCAATGAGTCGTTGGAATGAAAAATGTAACATGGAGTTCAATCTGGATAAATGGAAGGTATTCCATTTTTGTACAACAAAAAGGCTTTATGTCGTTTTGGAGAACACAGAAGCTAGGGGTGCAGGTACATAATTCCTTGTAGTTTGCATCACATACAGACAGGATGGTTCAAAGCCATTGAACATACTTCCCTTCATTGCTTAATCCTTTGTGTATAGTAGTTGGGACATTATGTTGAAGTTTTGCAGGACATTGATGAGGCCTCTTCTGAAATATTATGTACAGTTCTGGTCACCCAGTTGTAGGAATTATATTATTCAGCTGGAGCAGGTTCAGAAAAGGTATACACGCATGTTGCTGTATGTGGAAGGTTTAAGTAATAATGAAAGGCTGGATAGGCTGAGACTATTTTCAGATTCGAGATTGGGGTGCTAGAAAACCACAACCGGTAAGGCAGCATCCGAGGAGCAGGAGAATAATTTTTTCGCGCAAGTGTCATTCATCAGGCTCTTCCCCGAAACGTCGATTCTCCAGCTCCTCAAATGCTGCCTGACCTGCTGTGCTTTCCCAGCACAACACTCTCGACTCTGATCTCTCATCTGCAGTTCTCACTTTCTCCTAGTTGAGACTGTTTTCACTCTAGGTTAGGGGTTTGAGCGGCGACCTGACAGAAGTTTATGACTTATTGGGAGGTAAGTTACTGTTAACGATAGCTGCCTTTTCCCAGGAAGGTAATTTCAAGACGAGAGGGCATATGCTTAAGATGAAAAGAGAGAGATTTTTTTAAAAAAAGACATGTGAGGGTTTTTTTAGAGAAGGTGTTTTACGTGCATTCCAGGTTTTATTCATCGAACTTAAACATCACCCTTTCCGTGTTCCAGTCGCCAAGGATGACAAGTTTAAAATACCACCCCAACACCTTCTCCAGTTTGAAGTCTTGACTGTGTGGAAGAAACTGATACTGAGCTGATGCAAGCTGATGCAAGCAAATGCAGCTGCCACGTCGGAAAGACAGATCCAAATAGCAAAATGATCTTTTAAACCCACCACTGCAAAGTTAAGGACTCAACACGCTCCAGTTGTGCCACTCAGCTGTCTTAGCAAGATGCACTGTAGTTCGCTATGATAGTATAAACGGGGACAACCATTCCCTTGATCAGGAGCACACTCAAACTAGGGACTTCGTGCGCCGCTATACCATCATGGAATGACCGCACGCTCACCTGTTGCATTACTGGAGCCAGAGAGTAACTCCGCGACTCATTCCCATCACCATTTTCAGTTGGATCTGGGTGGCTGTGCTGCAGTTTCTCTGATTCCGAGGCTGTGAACTGGGATTATGTGTGATTATCTGCAACACTGGTTACTGCCTTGAGGAAGCTGGTAAAGTCACCGGTGTTAAGCTAAAATGCTATTGAAGCATACATTTCAACAATATCCTGTACTGTCCCCCGAGTCTTTGCTGTTTTGTCGAAATTTATCAATCTCAGTTTTCAACATTCCCATTCTAGGGATCTCCACAGCCTCTGAGGACATCGAACTGAAAGATTCAGCTCATTCTCAGTTCCCACATGTCTGTCACTGTTCGCTGAGTACTGATCTTATCCCTTTGCTGTTCTTCCGAACATTTCCTCTGCTAGTATACTTATTGCTGCTTGCAAGCATCCTGTTATGTTGTTGCTGTAGTCGTGGTTGCCGGTATTTTGCATTGCGACCACAGAAACCTCGATTTGAAACCAAATCACGGCACTAAGTGTTCTCTCCGTTGTCTTTTTTGTGACACATGCTAAGAAATTAATTGTTTTACCTACAAATTCCGCTCTCTCACATCTCTGCGTTTCATATATCAGGATTCAAACACACCCGTTGTCAAAGATTTCTCTCCTTCCCACGATCACTAAACCTCCTTTCCGTCCCTCCTCCTATTTCTCTGAGGCAATACACAATCTATCACTCTCTTTCACATTCATACTGTTCTGTCTGTACTGCTGCTGCGGTCACTGTTGTTGGGTGAACGTGCCCCAATACCACCATCGAGACCTTCAAACAAATCGATCCATTTGGATACCGCAGTTGTGAAATCATTCCACATGTAGCAGCTTTTACTGACATAGGACAGAGACAATTGGAGCGTCAGTCTCATGGAAAATACCCAGGGCAGTTTTGGTGAAAAGGCATTTTATTAGAAAAGATCAGCTTTTGTGGCTTTCTGCGTTGGTCTTGTGGTAATTTCATAGCACTGATAATCCAGAGACCGAGGTAATAGTCTAGGGCAGTGAGGGCGCGTTTTCTGTGGGGAATAAGCTTCTGGAAGGGAGACGACTGGGACTGGGAGTGCTAGCCCATGACAACGCCAGCCGTGGTATGCCTTGTGGCCGCAGACAAAATAAGTGTCATTGTATGTTCATAGGTGGTGGGTTTGGGATCCTGTCCAAATATTATTGAAAATGGAATTGTGTGCAGACATGTTGTGGCCAAGTAAATCTAGGATGCTGCACTCTGCTAAAGACCAGAGTGCTGTGGAGGTCAAGAGCAGTGATGGCTGGCTTCTCGTTAGGCAGATGGTTCCTCTGCGTGTCCCCCGTGCTGTCATGTCAGTGATAGTCAAGGTTGAGTGTTCATGTGAGAGTTTCTGAGCTGCGGAGAACCATCCTGTGAATTTGTCGAGGTGGTATCCTGCGGATTTCCAGTTATCTGAGCTATTAGCCACTTGACTGGCCGGTCTAGTTAGCAGACTGAGCGTTGTGACCCTGGGGACCTGTCCAGTTTCAGCCACAATTCTGCCCTCTCTACGGCGTTAAAAGCGACTGTGCTGTGTGGAATGCCCTGGTGGGAATGTTCAGGCACACGGGCACAGACCCAAAAGTTGGTCTGGTTTATTCTCTGGGCATATCTGTGGGTCACATAAACGAAAATGTTCACCCATGGCTCACGGTGGATTAAGTGCCCTGTTCTGTGTGCCCTGTTGCCTATCCGTAGTGATGTGCAGGTCAGACCAAGAGTGATGATCCCGATGGCTGCAGCAAGCAGCTGGATCCCTCTCTGGTGTCTGGAGCAGTATACTGTTCTGCTTGGTTGTCCTTCTGTGGAAGCGGTGCCCTCTTTCACCGGGTTGCATTCTGGTCTCCCTTGGAGCGTGAAAACTGTCATCGTGGTGAGACAGACCAAGAGTGGTCCTTTCCATCTAGGGGAGAGAGAGTCTTTCCACAGGGACTGTCTCATTAAATAGTGCCCAGTTTAAACGGGTGAAGTGGTTCCTGCTGTGGTGTGGATACCGCACCTTCTTTTGTTTTTTTTTGCCCCCACACTATTACCTAACTTCTGTCATGCTTATTTTTCCCCAGCACCCACACGTTGTGTGGGTGCACGTTTGAGACACAATGAAAGACACAAGGTTCACGAATCGTTATTCAGTTTGCACCAGCAGGAAGAAAAGAAACACTCAAGTGGCCAGTACACTGCAGCTTTTAGCAAATCCTGGTTTAAAGTGATCCTTCTACGAAGGGCTTGAACGTAATCCAAGAGAGTGTGTTACTAGCAGCGCTGTGTCATTGGCTAGCTTTGGCGTTCCTGTGGCTGTGGGCATTCGTCGTTCCACTCGCACTTCAAAGGGTGTAATTTCCGTCGTTCAGTTTCCCTATACTCTTACTGTTTAAAGCACCAGTGGCCGCTCGTCTGGGCAAGCCAGTCCTGTGTCCTGAGTGATTTTGGGGAGGATGTTTTTGAGGGTGCCGTTCATTGTCTTTATCATTCCTGATGACTGGAGGCTGGTACAGAATTTGGCATCTCCAGGGTATCCCGTGGGTGTCACAGTCAGCAGTAATGAGTTTCGCGGTGAAATGGGCCAAATCCCCCGTATGTTTCTATGCATCCTTGGATATAAAACTCTTGTAAAAACGTCCTGCAGGATACACTTTCCTACTGCTCTGGCGTCATGTTTCTTTTGATGAGGAATGACTCTACCCATTATGGAAACATGTCGACAATTAGATTACTTACAGTGTGGAAACAGGCCCTTCGGCCCAACAAGTCCACACCGACCCAGTCGGGGGCGTAACCCACCCAGACCCATTCTCCTACATTTACCCCTTCACCTAACACTATGGGTAATTTAGCATGGCCAACTCACCCAACCTGCACATTTTTTTTGGATTGTGGGAGGAAACCGGAGCACCCGGAGGAAACCCACGCAGACACGGGGAGAACGTGCAAACTCCACACACAGAGTCGCCTGAGGCGGGAATTGAACCCGGGTCTCTGGCGCTGTGAGGCAGCAGTGCTAACCACTGTGCTACCGTGCCGCCCACAAAGACTAAGACATATTTGTATTCCTCTTTCTGACGCATATGGGCAAGGTCAGTTAGAAGGTGGGTGAATGGACCCTCAGGAACAGGTATGTAGTCATGTTTGGCCATCGGCTTCCCTGCATCTTTTGGTAGACAGATGAGGCGCTGTGACAGCAGGGCTTGGGCAGCTGCAGCGAATCCCGCTGTATACCAGGAATGGCTGGCAGCATCTTGCCTGTGTGTCCGATTCCGTGTACCACCAGGGCCAGTAAGTGCAGGTGGCCTTTCAGGTAGATGATGCAGCCATCGGGGTGGATAAGAACCTGCAAGGACGGTGATTGTATAGCACCAATACGGGCCCATGTGGCCCTCTCCTCTGGTGTGACGGCTTGCTGAGCTGTTCGGACTGCATCGAGACGATCAGAGGACTCTGGAGGTTTCACCACCCTGGGGATCTGCAGAGCATAAGTGGCCAGGGGTCGTGCAGATTCCTGGGTGGCATTAGCTTGTTTGACGGGATCTGTGGCAGAGTTGTGGGCGTCACATTTTATAATTGCGACAGCGGCGGGTAGGAAGACTGCTTCTAGGATGTTGGCATTGGACAGCATGTTGGAGTGGTCTCCCTGCTGACCTGATGAACCCCCTCTGTTTCCATAGTGTGCCAAATTCCTGAACGACTCCAAAGGCACATCTATATGTTGTGTAGATATTGGCTGTGCTACCTTGTGCAAGGTCACAGGCTCTGTTTAGAGCAAAGAACTCTGCTGCCTTTGTGGACACCCCGTCTGGTAATGTAGCTGATTCAAGAGTGGTGAAAGGGGGTGCAGATGGCATGTCCTGCTAATGTGTATAGGTCTGATGGCCAGAAGGAAGAGCTGCTGGTGAAAATAATCTGGACACGATTTTCTCAGACCGGTCAGGACACCTGCTGAACCAGGCGACAGTGAGGACTGCAGATGCTGGAGATTAGAGTCAAGATGAGAGTGGTGCTGGAAGAGCACAGCAGGTTGGACAGCATCCGAGAAGCAGGAAAACCAACGTTTCTGGCAGGAGCCCTTTGTCAGGAATGCTGAACCAAGTCCAAGCAGTTGTGGTTCTCTGCAGAATCATGTTATGTGAGTGGAGTTAGGGTGGTGAGGTTCAAAGCTAGGGCGTGGTGTAGGGAAAGGTTTCCCCAGATCACAAAGCGACCTCATGACCAGTTCTCTGAGTTGCAATAAAATGTTGGATTGCTGCAGCAGGGAGATTGATAGTGGGACCAAAACAGTACACGGGTGATCTAGCACAATGGGGGTGGCCTTACCCACTGTTACTGTGTCTGCTGCCACCGCGTACAAACATGCTGGCATTCCGCTCATAACAGGTGGTAACTGAACATTATGAAACACAACAGGGTGACGGAAATCCCCATGAAGGTTGTGTTAAAATGTCAGATGCGAAGCCTTCTGACTTGGTTACATAAAGATAGAAGGGCTGCGAGTAATCTGGGACTCCCAGAGCAGGAGTGGAAATTAGTTGTTTCTTCAGTTCAGTGAATGCCCATTGCATTTCAGATGTTCACTTCACTCTGGCTGGCTGTTGAGGGGAAGCTGCCTCCAACAGATGTGCATCAAAAGCACAATGGCCAGGAATCAGGGCCTGCAGTAGTTTACCAGCCCCAGAAACACTTGCAGCTGCCTGTTGTGGCAGTCTGGGGAAGCTGGCTGATGACAGCCAATTGCTTCGTGGACAGTGTTCTGAGGCCATAGGAAAAGTCGCACACTAGATATTAGACATTTTGCTGACAGTGCTGCATTTCTGTGCCAGACTGCAGAGAATGTGGGAGCACAGCACACACAAAACCCGCCTTGTCCAATCAGTGAAAGCTCTGCAGTCTGTGCCCATCCTGTGCCAGACCGCAGAAAAAGATCACCGTAAATTGATTGCATGCAGTAGCGGAGGTGGAAGCCAATAGCAGGCCATGCACATACTGGAGGAAGGTGCTGTGGCATGGTAGGTCAAGGGTGGACCGGAACAGGTCTACTGCAGCAGCATAAACTGTAGGGCTCTCCGAATACCCTTAGGGAAAGCCGGTCCATGTACTTTGGCAGGGGCCATATGTAAAAACATAAGGTTTCAGGGACCAACTTAATGGAGAATGATGCTGAGCAAAGGTCGATTACAAGACTATCAGGTGGAGGAGGCGGGGATATTGATCAGGATAGCATTTGTGTCCGGAACTACTGGGAAGCAGGGAACAATAATGGCATTGACAGCCCTAAGATCTTGCACAAAGCGCCATTTTCATGGTCTTCCATGCTTCCGTATAGTAAAGAAAGGACTGTTGCATGGGCTGGCTGTGGGCACGGGGATTCCCTGTTGCAGGGGCGATTCAATAACTGGTTTGATTCCCAATACTGCTGCAGTTGATACGGGTATTGTTGCATTCGTTGCAGGATTGCTCTCTGTCTGAGTGTAACTGTATGTGATTGGGCGGACAATAGCTGGCCTGCATGGTTCTATTGCTCTACTCACAGTGATTACTGGCGATCAGCTAATAAGAGAGGACTCTCGTAGGAGGAGGCAGCGTCTGGGCCTTGTTTTGTAAAAGTAGCTTGTAGTAATGTGGGAGCACAGCGCACACAAAACGCGCCTTATCCAATCAGTGAAAGCTCTACGAAGGGGTCTGTGTCTTGTCTAAAAGGTGTGAAGTGTATTGTTGGTTGTACAACACGCCCTATGAGATCGTCGGGGAGCCACGTGTTCTTAATTATAAAGGAATTGTGCGGGACTGCCGTTGGGTCTTTGCAGTCGAGTGCAGCCTGCTCTGCACTGAGTTGCACGTCTGCTGCAACACCTTGTACTCTGGGAAAGTACCTGTCAATGGGGAGGTGAGCTCTAGATGTGAGTCCATGAGTGGAGGATATGTTGATGCTGGTTCCCAAGGGGCAGAAGCTGGAGAGTGAAATTGACAGACAAAATGGCCTGTCAACAACACCCACCAGGGAATGGGTGGATGATGAAGGGGTAGTTGATATCCGGGAGAGGAGAGGGTCAGGAAGGGCGAGGGTAGGTTCGGGCGGGCTCAACCAGGCGCATGAGCTATATACTAATCTCACAACTAACTGCAGGGCAATTCCAGACGACTCTTTCAAACATCCTGGAGCCTTAGTGCACCGCCACTTCTCAGAAGGTGCTGAAAAGAGAGAAAGAAAGAATACAATACGAATGGGCCATAAAAAAAGTGAATTTCTCCATTCTCGATTAGATTACCGTTCCCTTCCGATGTCTCCAGGATAGAAATGAAGGAAATGGGAGAAATTTAAGAACATATGACATCGCAATTCATTGGAATTATCTTCCCATTCGCTACAATACCAAATAACGATGAGTAGAGTCGCCGCAGGACTTTGTTTCACAACAGCGATGAAACAACAGTCTCTCTTCTGTTCCGGTGAAAACTCAACTTGCCTGGAACAAAACAGCCGCAGTAGAGCTGCTTGAGCCTACGATTTACCATGAGGGAGGCGAACACCATCATGACAACTTGGACACTGAACCCTTTGTACGAGTCTGCACTCCCACAACACAGTTAGTTCTCCAAGAAGCAAACGCACGGTTCTGCTTTTTTTTTTTTGGCTTTGAACACGGCAATGAAACACGCTGCAACTTTGTTGTTGACCCGCAGAAATGGCAGTGGTGGGATTGGAAGTGACGCCTCCTTAGAGACTGAAATCTGGATCCAGCGCCTTAGACCATGGTAACACCCGCGCGCGTGCGATCTATTTTCATGCATTTTCAATTGTGCTCCTGCAAAACAACAGAAGAAAAATCACAGGGAAAGCATTCCGCGATCCCTGTGCTGCTCGCACAGCTGCTGGGATGTGCCAGATTACAATATCAATTTCGCAGCAGATAATGATAGCCCACCAAACCACACAAAAATCAATGGTAAGCTGAATGTATCTTCTGAGACTCTTTGCAGCTACAAATGTATATGCGAGTGTGAGAATGCATGTTCCATCATGATTTGATAAAATAGTCATGAGCTGCATGACATTACTGGAATTTCGATTCTTGCTTTGGTAAATGAGTTTGCCCATTGCTCGTAACATAGAACATAGAACATAGAACATAGAAGATTACAGCGCAGTACTGGCCCTTTGGCCCTCGATGTTGCGCCGAGCCAAGCCCACCTAACCTACACTAGCCCACTATCCTCCATATGCCTATCCAATGCCCACTTAAATGCCCATAAAGAGAGAGAGTCCACCACTGCTACTGGCAGGGCATTCCATGAACTCACGACTCGCTGAGTAAAGAATCTACCCCTAACATCTGTCCTATACCTACCACCCCTTAATTTAAAGCTATGCCCCCTCGTAATAGCTGACTCCATACGTGGAAAAAGGCTCTCATGGTCAACCCTATCTAAACCCCTAATCATCAAGTCACCCCTAAACCTTCTTTACACCATTGAAAACAACCCCAAGTGCCTCAGCCTTTCCTCATACAATCTTCCTACCATACCAGGCAACATCCTAGTAAACCTCCTCTGCACCCGTTCCAGTGCCCCCACATCCTTCCTATAGTATGGCGACCAAAACTGCACACAATACTCCAGATGCGGCCGCAAAAGAGTCTTATACAACTGCAACATAACCTCAGCTGCTGTAACCTGCCACATCCTTCCTCACTGTCAGCAACTCCTCCGACTTTCGTATCATCCGCAAACTTTCTCACCCAACCTTCTAACCCCTCTTCCAGGTCATTTATAAAAATGACAAACAGCAATGGTCCCAAAACAGATTCTTGCGGAACACCGCTAGTAACGGCACTCCAAGATGAACCTTTACCATCAACTACTAGCCTCTGTCTTCTTCCAGCCAGCCAATTCCTAATCCAAACCTCCAACTCACCCTCAATGCCATACCTCCGTATTTTTTGAAGTAGCCTACCATGGGGAACCTTATCAAACGCCTTACTAAAATCCATATACCGCTTTTCCCTCGTCCATCTCCTTAGTCACCTTCTCAAAGAATTCAATAAGGTTTGTGAGACACGACCTGCCCTTCACAAAACCATGCTGACTATCCTTGATCACATAACAGAACAACTTTCACGTTTACACGGAACACGAAACATACCAGACTCCAAGGAAAATGCACAAAGCTGAGCCGGCCGTGTTCCACATCATACCGTGCAGCATAGTTTCAGTTATTGCGGCTGTTTCGCAGAATAAGTGTCCAAAGAATGTTCTCCACCTGAAAAGCGGAGGGAGCAGTACAATCCGAGAAGGACAGATCATATTGTGAGGATGCACAAACTTCAGTGCCAGCACGAGTTGGCGCTTCCTTTGTCTTTTACCTTAACTGTGCAACTTGCTGCAGAGATGTCTCCACCTGGACATGAGCGACATGGCTGCCAGCTGAGGTAGAACCCTGTGTGGGAATCGATGGAAAGCGACTCAGTAAAGTTTACTAAATTCCATGGTGCTTATTAGAGATGCAGTTTCTGTTCACGTCAATGTAAAAGACTGTTTCTGAACATATTAACAGAAGTCAAAAGGTGATTACCCTACCCACACAAGATGTCAAAGAGGTTCTAACTGCACGTGAGTGCTTTTTGTTCTCGATGTGAAAAGCTCTCACGCCTGAATCACCTTCACGTCTCGTGTTGCTGAGTGAATAACAAAGAAGGAGTTTCACTAGAGCTGCAATTGCCTCACTTTGTCATTCCCCTTCCCCCCTCCACTCCCCCTCCCCGTTTACTTTTTCCTGATTTAAAGAAAGCCAAAAGAATGCAATGCCATTCGGTAGCCTGTCTGTTATTTACGCAGTCTCAGTTCCAACATGGCTTAGATCTCGGGGCTCACCTTAATATTAGTGACGCTATGGCAGCACAAGTCCAGAGGTTCCTCTGAGACTGCAAATTTATTCATTGCTGTTGCTGAAGGAATGAGCCACTAACGTGCAAAAACATGATTCAGGACTTCTGGTGCTAATACTCGCACGTTGAATAACGGCAGACAGCTTCCAAATGAGGCCTTTCAGAGACTACTTTGGGATACATTTGACAGAGAGGCTACATTAGGAATCCGTGGTGCACCGTGACACCAGCACATCAGCTTTCTTCTTGGTTTAGAACCGGGCTGCCTGCGCAAGCATTGCAAATGTGTTACTGCTTTTCATGGAAGGATCAGAACACAGGAACTACACTCTCAAACAGGATGGCGTATGTTCAGAAGCAGGATGGAGAAACACTTAACATCGTTTCGTCCATTAATTAAATGGAAATGCATTACATTTCACACCAAGAGCAGATTTACACGAGCAAACTCAAAGCGAGGTGTGCTGATGGGAAAGCAAGCAGGAAAGCTCCGTTCTCGTCCATCTAAAAGGCTGCTGTTAGGGACAGGGCTATTTTAGCCCAGTTTCGAACTGGGGAACCTTTTGCGTATAAAGCAAATGTAATAACCACTACACTACAGAAACAAGCTGCGCCGATCACAGCTGCTGTTCATAAGTGCCCAGCACTGAAAATTGCAGCAGTTCGACGCTTCACCTTTCTGTTTCCAATAGCTCGTTGTTGTCCAGCATAATTGGCATAAGCGAAAATGTAAGAAAATCACGTGAAATTGCTTACAAAATATAGACAAGATGTTGTCAATATGTCGACTGTCGGGGGAGGCTGAATAGGCTTGGTCAGTTTTCCCTGCAGCGTAGGGGCTGGGTCATGATCTTATGGAAAGTTTGTAAGCTGAGTATTTAAGTATTTTACCCAAGGTGTGGCGAGCGTACGTCTAAAGTGAGAGGGCTAAAAGTTATAAGGGACCTGAGGCACATTTCCCACACAGACAGGTGTGCGTGTATGGAATAGGCTGCAGAGGAAGTGGAAGAGCTGAAAATGTGTTGCTGGAAAAGCGCAGCAGGTCAGGTAGCATCCAAGGAGCAGGAGAATCGACGTTTCGGGCATGAGCCCTTCTTCAGGAATTTTTAGGAATTCTTCAGGATTCCTGAGGAAGGGCTCATGGCCGAAACATCGATTCTCCTGCTCCTTGGATGCTGCCTGACCTGCTGCGCTTTTCCAGCAACACATTTTCAACTCTGATAAAAAATGTTCAAGACAACAGATGGCAATGATAGTGATGCTTGACATCGACAGCATCTGCAGTCCTCACTTTCTCCAAGAGGAAGTGGAGGAGGCTAGTATACTCAGAAGATCTCAAAGGCAACTCGATGAGTTTTTGGATAGGAAGGGTTTAGTGGGATAGCGGCCAAATGCTGGGAAATGGGACTTGTATCTGCACCACAGCGTGGGGAATAACTGCATCATCTTCCTCTGGATTCTTATCACTTTACAATTTAAACTGAAATTCAGTTTAGTCTTGCGTGCCAAATTTATATCTTCAGTATTCATGAAAACTGTGCAACATGTCCTTGGATGTAGCCTGGTGAAAATTGACGATGAGTGCAGTATGTTTCATGTTGTCTGTAGGACTTTCAGAAGAAAGTTAGTGAAATGTCTTTGAATCGAATTCTGTGCCAAATTGAAGCTGACCGAATGAGAAGCCCCGTGACAGTGATAATGTAATATTTTCTGTAAACAATGCATCGACCCACGGAAACAGTTTTCAATCAAATCTACTTTGTGCAACACTTTTCTGCGTCCCATTTCCTGAACCTGACTCTCGAATAGTCACAGGTCCATATCAGTTCCTCCTCCTCTGCCTTACCTTAATTTCAGAACCACAGCAAAAGTAGAACAGGCGGGTCGAAGGTCCCAGAGGTACGAGTAGGGCGCGTTATAGGCTAGGTAAAATGCTGCCTGAACTGCTGTGCTCTTCCAGCACCATTAATCCAGAATCTGGTTTCCAGCATCTGCAGTCATTGTTTTTACCACGTTATGGGCTTGCTGCCGGCGGCTCCAGTGGAGCAACTGGTCATCGCTTTATACTTAACAGCGTGTAAAACTGCCGCAGTTGTAATTTCAATCCTTACCTATAGCTGCATTTACTGACGTTGATCAGGAATTAATGGAGTATCAATAACTGAACTGTACTTGAAGAATAATGTCGAAAAAAGTAGCTTTTATTCTAAAGCTCCAGTTTCTGATTTGTGGGATTGTTCTGTCTTTGGGTAAAGTATCAATTATTAACCGTAAAACTGCACATATTTCCCAGGTGATTATCCACCTGTGGATCGAGAAACAGAGGTGATATTTTAGCTTGATGATAGTTTTCAAATCTCTGACACTGCACTGGATTACATTCTTGGAAAGGCTGTTAAACTGGTTTCATATAATCCTGTTTTCTGCAAACTCACACAGCTCATTCAACTGTTCAAAATGATTTATCTCTTTGGGTAGATTGAATGTTGTTAGCGAATCTGGTAAAGTCATGACAACTAGTTTTGCTGCTGTGCAGAACAGAGCGTTCAAACAGGAATAAGGACGAGTCTTGTCGCTGGATTTTTCACACGGAAATCAGTGATATTAAATGCACTCATTCCCGTTCCTGGTCAATGTGACCAAATGTTCAAGACAACAGATGGCAATGATAGTGATGCTTGACATCGACAGGTCCATTCCTACTCACTAAAGTCCAAGTGTATTACAGGTCACGTGAGCAGAGGAGATGATGATCCCTATGGCAACCTGAGACAGTGCGATAATTAATCCCCCGTTGTTTATCCCACTCTATATCTTAGACCAGTTATCCAGCGGACTGAGCTAACGGACTTCCATTTAATGCAAAGCTAAAACAAACAGCTCAGTACATTAACAATCTGTAGGAGTTCACGTAGAACCAGCTGCTACACCTTCCAACACCACCAGCTCTTCTTACACTTAACATATTCAGTTGCATGTGCAATTTCTTTCTGATGAACGCAAAACAATTCGTGAGTGTGTCACTTTTTCCTCCCCATCCAGGCAGCCCAGAATCCCTGTCCCTGTTAAACTCGCTCCTTGTTTTTTCAAATATGCTGGAATCATCTTCTATAATGATTTTTGTCTTTCTGAAAAATCATCTCCGATTTCAATAACTCTCAGAATAAAAAAGTATTTGCTGTAAACATCTTTATCATTCCTCGCTGGTTTTGAAGCTCTAATCTCTATTGATACGCTCACCTTAATGAGGTAATTTCCTTCCTATTTACCCTTAACAACCTCACATCCGCTGGAAAACCTCCATTAGCACACAACTCAGTCATTCCTGATTTTTGTCACGTGATTCTTCATCTATTCCACCATCCCATTAAATCTCTTCTTTTCTTTTCTTGTGGCTTTATCTCCCAGTAAATCTCATTTCCGTCACCCTTAACGATTTTGTATCAAGGGAATTCTGACCATATCCTTCCTAATCATATTGAGCTCCCCACACCCCGTGTATTTCATCATGTCTATATATCCCAGTGAATTTCGTCCTGAGAAATTATGCTGGGTCCAATTCAACTCATGAAAACTTACCACTATGCTATGTCATCTCATTAACGGTACAGGAAAGATGAGGGGTATTTCATTTACAGCTGAATCGGTTGGCTGCAGCAACATTGGGTCAAATCGCAGTCACATTGATGACTGTTGTTCTCATTTTTATTTCTTCTCAATGTGTGCTGAAGGAACACAGTGAACAATTAATTAATATTGTAAGACATACCTAAGTGGCGTGTTAAATCTGAGGTTATGAGAATAGGGCAGCTTTGATTAACATAGACCAGAGTTTGTTCAAATCTCAGGCACATGAGATTGACAGAGAGCGATGATGAGCGAAATAGACTGTCTTGGCAAATGCCAGTGTGATGAAGTTGTGGGTGTAATGTACTTTTAATGGTGCTGAAATGTCTGGCTAGCACAAGGAGTCCAGAACAAGGTAACAACATAACATTTGGTCGAAACAACTAAGAGCTGTACAAAAACAAATTGAATTCGGCCAATCAGTTTAAATTATGCCCCAATCAAGTTTGAATTTGGTATTTTTACAATGTTAAGACCAATGGAACGATACGACATTTTGTGGGACAAATATCGGACATTTTGAACAGTTACCCAGAGTGGCAAAGAACAGCAAAGAGAGCAGCTAAAAGACCAACTGATGTAGGATGTTAGTCAAATCTCCAAGAGCTGCCTATCTGGAGAAATAGATTGCATAGAAAAAAAACATCAACACCGACCTGGAGAAAAAATCTACAGAGGAAGATACAAAGAGAAGATTCGACAACTGGCTGGTTTGAAATTTGAATTTTTTTTGTATATGTTAATGGTATCGGGTTTGGCGAAGGTATTGTAGTGCAGAAGGTGAAAGACCGGTTTAGAGAAAGGAGTTGTAAGTTGATTATTCTGTGTCAAATGTCAAAAAAAAAAAGTTCTTAATTTTATCTTTAAATAATGATTTTTGGGGTGGTTCTTTGCCTCTTGAATTTTAACAGTTGGTTTACATTAGCAGATGGTTTTACCCCGTCACGTAACACCAGTTTCTGTGATGGCTTTGTTGTTTCGCTCATTTGTGCATTTTACCTCATTAGCGATTTTGAAGTTGTCCACTCTACACAAAAGGTCCGTGCTTTTGCACCCTTTTACAAATAGTACAGTGTGTCTAAGCGACAGGGCTCCCTACAATAACATTCGATGCTGTTTCAATCTATCTATCCTGATGTTGACCCATGGAAACAGCACTGCGCACTGTCCTCCAGTCTGGAAAAAAATTCCTTCACAGATAATGTTACATCCTGCTCTCAAGAGGCTTTTCATTCCATCGCTTTCAATTCCTCACAGAATCCGTTTCAACAGATTTTGTCACTGAGTCGTTCCTTTGTGTTCAAATCCGTGAGCAGCGGGTCACAGTTGGAGCGTGCTGAGCCCATAACTCAGGGATCATACCATACTCTGTGAACTGTAGTCTGCTGTTCATCATTTCACTAACAGCATGTAAACGTGTCTATGCTCTGCAAAATTTTCACGCCTGTATTAAGAAGCAAGATAAACAGTTACTGGTTCCAGCTTTTGTTGTCACACAGACCAAGATTGTAAATGCTGGAAACATACACTTGTCGAGACTGTCTGCTCTCCCACATCCCTGTTCTCCCCAGGGGTGTTAAGATGATGGTCTGAAACGCTGTCTTCCGTTCCCTGTCACTCTGGGATGATGTGAGCTGTGAAATCTACTCTCGGAGCTGGGGGAAATGTGGTATAGCTTATACACATCAGGTGCAGTATGCCTGAGTGACAGGACTCGCTGCAGAAACATCTCAGGCTGATTCAGACAGCAGAGCCCTCGCTGTGACTTCGAGAAGGACACAGACACTGTTCCCGATGACTGGGAGAGATCTCTCTTTCTCTGCAATTCTGCACTTTTCTATCTGTCTAAGGTGGCGTTATTTGCACAATGTTCCCTAAAGAATATGAGTTCCTGTGCATGCGCGATCTCCCTTTTGTTCAGCTTTCCAGAATTTCCATAACCCCATTCCCACTAACCCCCTCCCGCGCTCCACAAATCCGTGTTTAATAGGGAGCTGAAGACCGGACTGACATTGCTCTCCCACGACACTGATTGCCAATAGAAGATGAGTTCGTCCAGCTCGCATGGTGGAAGCCCGCTCACGGGGAAAGTGGCTAGCACAGCTTCCAGGTATCCGGAAGTCAGAATGGCAAGGAACTATTATTAAAACTCAGTGCTGTTTCACTCCGAAACAACAGAAAAAGCCTTTTTTTTATTAAACAAAGAGAATCACCTGATTTATAGATCACGCTTAAGCTGTCATTCTGGCTTGTTGGTCTTGGGTTTGATATCGCCTCGGGCGAGTGATGTACGTGTGAGAAGTCACACTTGAGCCCTGGAGTTTTGCATTTGGTTCTATTTTTGACTCAGAAGGTAAGATTTTGATGAGATCCAGGTCAGATCAAGATACCGAAGCTTCAAGAGACACACCAGCTGCTTCTTGTAGGCGGTTACTAGACTGAGAAATGAATTTGCTAACTTCAAATGATGCTGATCCTGTTAATGTGTATCTTGCCGAGCGCACGTCCTGTGTGGAGTAACCTGAAAGCCTTAATCTGTCCAAAATGTTGTTTGTCTCATGCTGTGATCTGCATGTCCTTGATTAGTATGATCTGCCTTTATCAATCGCAAACAAAGATTTTCACTGCACTCAGGTACATGTGACAATCAATCAATCAAATAAAGTCAATCAATTGACTGACATAGACATTTCCTTATTGTTTTGTGCCGGTACATGGCCTCACTTTGTACTGCGACATATTTTGTGATTCTAAGTTAAATCACAGTTAAACCAACAGAATGTGGGAAGTTGCTCACAGGTTATGTTGACAAAGCCGGGATACATCTGCGCCACAGAGTATCACACAATAATAGTGAAGATCTTTCAACATCTTCCTCTGAGGTACATGCCACACGCCAGACGAAAAGCTGAAGACTGCGGGAAACTGCTGTGGTCAGCGCTAACAGAGCAGCCCAGCGGCGTATTCAGCGCATAACCCAGAAATTAATGGATTGAAAACATCCTCTGCTCGTTGACAATTCCACGTTTCAGTGTGTGAACATAGAACATAGAACATAGAACATAGAACATAGAACATAGAACATAGAACATAGAACATAGAACATAGAACATAGAACATAGAACATAGAACATAGAACATAGAACATAGAACATAGAACATAGAACATAGAACATAGAACATAGAACATAGAACATAGAACATAGAACACAGCCCCAAGTGTCTCAGTCTTTCCTCATACGATCTTCCTTCCATACCAGGCAACATCCTGGTAAACCGCCTCTGCACCCGTTCCAGTGCCTCCACATCCTTCCTATAGTATGGCGACCAAAACTGCACACAATATTCCGTGTGTACTGCCCCCACCAGTGTTTCTCTATAAAAGAGGTCCATTCTACATATTGCATGTTGTTTCACTTTCCACTTCCTTTCACTCAATGTATCTGAAATAAATATCTCTACTGATACACCCGCCAAATTCCCCACAGGTGAGGAAACACACTTGTGAAGGTCTGGAAGCTCTTTCCCTGTTCTCTGTGGGTCTGCTCTGATCTGATTCGCAAAATTATTTGCCAGAGCTGGGAATAAACTGGTGATGGTGAGATGTATCAGTTGTAGAGTGCTACATGAGCATGACGCCCTGCAGTTACTCCCCACGCTGTTTCACACAGCAGTGTCTCCCCTCCCCCCCACCCCCCCGCCACCCCCGTGAAATGAAAAGCTGTGAATTACAATTCCGTCAACCTGTTGGAGACAGCATTATGATACAGACACATTTCCGCATTATTAGGACATAGATCGCCAATTATGAATAACCACAGAGATATACAGCGACAGAGAGCCACGGTGGACTCAATGCACTGAACGGCTTCTGTCGGCACGCGAGTGATGCCACACGTTGATGCTGTCCATCGTCCTGTCTCTGGGACAAAGTGGCTGATGGTGAAAAAATGTCTCATTTTGACCATCCCTTCCGCGTTAGACTGTCTGCAGCCCCACAGCTCAGGGCCGTGGGGGTGACTCTCAGTGACTGAGGATTTCATTCGCATTGTCTTCATCTGGGGCAGTTGGGGCTCAGCTGTTAACTGCTACCCGATTACAGCAAAGGAACCGATGTCACTGTTACAAAAGCCTTTCTACAGGATTGCTGTGTGAAGATGGGATTCTGAACAGCAAACGGGCTGCACAAAAATACCCTCTCATGAATTTACCTGATGGTCGAGAATCCAGAGTACATTTCTGTCTTTCCAAAAGCTCAACATCTTTATCGCTCTCTCAGATAAATGGTATTTGGAGGAAGTTCCCAATCAAACTTCCTAATTTCCAGCACTTTATGGAACTGTGCGCTGATGAGAGCCAACTTTAGAGCATATACACGCTTGCCTCCCCTCACACTGCCTGCCGACGGAGGGAAATAGCTGAATACTCTGCAGATGGAGTCCAAGTGGAAGGGATAAACAGCACTCTCCCGTAAACAAGGAGAAGGAATGAGTAGGCGATATTCTTGAAACACTTTGGTGCTTAGAAACCCGAGAGCAAAGTGTAATGTTGTTGGATCTGAGCGACCTTTAGCTGGTTTGGTGTTGGAAACGTTAAGAATGTCACTTGTCTACGGGCATGATCTTTGCTTAGTAGCTTGAATTAATACTGGCATGTGAGAATGTCTTGCTTCAAGTCGCCATCGAGCCTTGGTTGTTTGATTTCACTTTGCCCGATCGCCCTATCAACTATTTGATAAAAAAAAGTGTAAATCATGAAGTTGCACCCCTTGAAATAACGTTGAGTTCAGGGGTAATAACTGTCATTGTAGTGGGCATGGCACAGTACCACATGTGGTGAAAATGAAACAAATGTTTCAGGATGCTCACCCACGCAATCCCACTATGCATAAATCCACCATCTGGATGTTTGCACAGTTCTGGGTTTGAACCTTTAGGAAGTGGGGACGTGAAATGGTTGGAAACAGCGCTGAACAGGTTGATGAGAATGGTGTGGTATCTGAGGAATGTCAACAATAAATGTCATTTGGAAAGTTGGGACAGTTTTCCTTGAAGAACAAAAGGCCGAAAGCTGGCCTTGTAAAACCTTTCCAAGACATGAGTGGGTTAGACAGAGGAAATAAGGAAGGGAGAATGCTCCCTACGCCTGAAAGGATCGAGAACGATTCGGCAGAGTTATAAAGTCATTTGTAAAAGAAGGAAAATGCACATGAGGAGGAATGTTTTCACAGAGGGATGGGTTGGGTCTGTAAACCACTGCCTGACATTGACAAACACGCAGTTTCAATCGAGTTATTTAAAAACTAATTCGATGTTTATGTTGAAAGTTAAAGTGTGCAGAGCTACAGGGAGAAGGCAAGAGAGTGATACCAAAAGAGAAACGCATTTATCTCTGTGGACAGCCAGTATAGCTAAGGTGGTTTATGGCACATTTGTGATTCTGAGTGGAATCACAGTTAGACCAACAGAATGTAGGGAGATAAACCACGGTGATATTGGCACAGCTGGGACACATTTACAAAACAGAATATTATCCAACATGTACATGTCACAGGGAGGATGGCGCTGCCTGAAAATCCTGCAGGGTGTCCTGCGGATTTGACACAGCACCCTTCACTATTCAGAAAAGACCAGGGCTCTGCAGCGTGGCCAAGCAGCCTAAGCTGCACGATTCAGGTTCCCGTTTAGCAAGCAGCGTAGGTTTGAATTCCACTGCTGCAATTTCGTCGCATCAGCTGCAGCGTGTCAAAGTGCCATGGTCAAAGCAGGGTTGCGGGTCTGCTTCTTGGAGAGTTAACTGCAGTCTGGGAGAGCGCAGACTTACTCAAAGGGGTCAGTGTCCATGCTGTCATGACGTGTTCGCCTCCCATACGGTAAATCGCGGGCTGAAGCATCTCTAGTGCTGCTGTTCTGTTCCAGGCAAGTTGAATTTTCAGTGGAACCGAAGAGAGACCGTAACTTCATTGCTGATGTGAAAAACGTCCTGCGGTGACTCTACTCTACTCTGGCGAATGGGAAAATAATTCCAATGAATAGCATTGTCATATGTTCTTAAATTTCTCCCATTTCCGTCATTTCTGTCCTGGAGACGAAGGGAAAGGTAATCTAATCGAGAATGTGATTGGTGAAATTCACTTTTTATGGCCCATTCTTATTGTGTTCTTTCTTTCTCTCTTTTCAGCACTTTCTGGGAAGTGGCAGTGCACTAAGGCTCCAGGATGTTTGAAAGAGTAGTTTGGAATTGCCCTGCTGTTAGTTGTGAGACTCGTATATTCATGCGCCTGGTTGTGCACGCCTGAACCTACCCTCGCCCTTCCTGACCCTCTCCGTTCCCGGATATCAACTACCCCTTCATCCTCCACCCATTCCCTGGTGGGTGCTGTTGACAGGCCGTTTTGTCTGTCAATTTCACTGTCCAGCTTCCGCCCCCCAGGAACCAGCATCAACATATCCTCCACTGATGGATTCACATCTAGAGCTCACCTCCCCACTAACGATCACTGGCAGGTACTTTGCCAGAGCACAAGCTGTTGCAGCAGACATGCAACTCAGCACAGAGCAGGCTGCACTCGACTGCAAAGATCCAACGGCAGTTCCGCACAATTCCTCTATAATTAAGAACACGTGGCTCCCCAAAGATCTCCCAACCATGAGAGGGCGTGTTGTACAACCAACAATATATTTTACACCCTTCGGACAAGACACAGACCCCTTCGTAGAGCTTTCACTGATTGGACAGGGCGAGTTTTGTGTGCGCTGTGCTCCCACATTACTACAAGCAACCTTTACAAAACAAGGCCCAGGCGCTGCCTCCTCCTACGAGAGCCCATTCTTATTAGCTGATCTCCCATAATCACTGTGGGAACAGCAATAGACCCATGCAGGCCAGCTATTGTCCACCCAATCATATGCAGTTACACTCAGACATGGAACAATCCTGCTATCACCCGCAGCAATATTGGGAATCAAACCAGTTATTGAATCAGTTTTGCATCAGGGAATCCTCGTACCTACAACCAGCCCATGCAACACTCCCTTCTTATCTAGCCCGAAGCTTGGAAGACCACGAAAATGGCGCTTTGTGCAAGATCTTAGGGCTGTCAATGCCATTGTTGTTCCCTGCTTCCCAGTAGTCCCGGACATAAATACTATCCTGATCAGTATCCCCGCCTCCTCCACCTGATATTCTTGTAATTGACCTTTGTTCAGCCTCATTCTCCATTATGTTACCCCCTGAAACTTTATGTTTTTACATATGGCCCCTGCCAAAGTACATGGACCGGCTTTCCCTTAGGGTATTCGGAGAGTCCCACAGTTTATGCTGCTGCAGTATACCTCACCCTGTCCACCCTCAGAGCACTGTCCACGGAGCAATTAGCTGTCATCACCCAGCTTCCCCAGACTGGCACAAACAGGCAGCTGCAAGTGTTTCTGGGGCTGGTGAACTACTGCAGGCCCTGGATTCCTGCACATTGCGCTATTGATGCACATCTGTGGGAGGCAGCTTCCCCTAAACAGCCAGCCAGAGTGAAGTGGACACCTGAAATGCAAGGGACATTCACTGAACTGAAGCAACAACTAATCTCCACTCCTGCTCTGGGAGTCCCAGATTACTCACAGCCCTTCTACCACAATGCAACCAAGTCAGAAGGCTTCGCATCTGGCATTTTAACACAGTTTCATGGGAATTTCCGTCACCCTGTTGCGTTTTATAATGTTTAGTTGCCACCTGTTATGAGCGGAATGCCAGCATGTTTGTGCTCTGTGGCAGCAGCCACAGTAACAGTGGATAAGGCCACCCCCATTGTGCTAGATCACCCGTGTACTGTTTTCGTCCCACTGTCGCTCTCCCTGCTGCTTAATTCAGCAACAATCCAACATTTTACTACAACTCAGAGAACTGGTCATGAGGTTGCTTGTGATCTCGGCAAGCATTTCCCTACGCCGTGCCCTAGCTTTGAACCCCGCCACACGAATTCCGCACACCTAACATGATTCTGCAGACAAACACAACTGCTTTGACTTGGTTCAGCATTCCTAAAAAAGGGCTCCTGCCAGAAACGCTGAATTTCCTTCTTCTCGGATGCTGTCTAATCTGCTGTGCTTTTCCAGCACCGCTCTCATCTTGACACTAATCTCCACCATCTGCAGTCCTCACTTTTGCCTGGTTTGCAGGTGTCCTGTCCGGTCTGAGAAAACCCTGACCAGATTCACTCCACAAGAGGTTCTTCCTTCTGGCCATCAGACCAATACACATTAGCAGGACATGCCATCTGCAACCCCTTCAGCACCCTCGAATGAGCTGCATTACCAGACGGGGTGTCCACACAGGCAGCAGAGCTCTTTGCTCTCACCAGAGCCTGCAACCTGGCACAGTGTTGCACAGCCAATATCTACACAGACTCCAGCTATGCCTTTGGAGTCGTTCAGGACTTTGGCACAATATGGAAACAGAGGGGGTTTAATAGCTCAGCAGGGAGACGAATCAAACATGCTGTACACATTGCCAACATCCGAGAAGCAGTGCTGCTACCCACCGCTATCGCTATTCTAACATGTGACGCCCAAAACTCTGCCACCGATCCCGTCACCTTAGCAAATGCCTCAGCTGATGCAGCCACCCGGGAATCTGCTCTATCCCGGTCACTTTTGCCCAGCTGACCCCCAGGGTGGTGAAACCTCCAGAGTCCCCTGACCCTCTCGATGCAGTCCGAGCAGCTCAGCAAGCCGCCACACCAGAAGAGAGGACCGCATGGGCCCACATTGGTGCCGTGCAATCACCATCCTTACAGGTTCTTATCCACCCCGATGGCTGCATCATCTACCTGAAAGGCCACCTGCACTTAGTGGCCCTGGCGGCACATGGAATCGGACACACAGGCAAGATCCTGTCAGCCATCCCTGGTATGCAGCGGGATTCGCTGCAGCTGCCCGAGCCCTGCTGTCACAGTGCCTCATCTGTCTACTGAAAAATGCAGGGAAGCCGATGGCCAAACATGATTACATACCAGTTCCTGAGGGTCCATTCACCCAAGTTCTAACTAACCCTGCCCATATGCCTCAGAAAGAGGAATACAAACATGTCCAAGTTATTGTCAACACGTTTTCAAAATGGGTAGAGTCACTCCCCATCAAAAGAAATGCCACCAGAGCAGTGGTAAAGTGCATCCTGCAGGACGTTATTACAAGAGTTTTATATCCCAGGGTGCATAGAAACATACGGGGGATGGGGCCCATTTCACCGCAAAGTTCATTACTGCTGACTGTTACACCCTTGGAATACGCTGCAGATACCACATTCCGTACCACCCCCCAGTCATCAGGAATGGTGGAAAGAATGAATGGCGCCCTCAAAACCACCCTCCCGAAAATCACTCAGAACACAGGACTGGCTTGCTCACTGGTGTTTTATACAGTAAGAGGATAGGGAAACCGAACAATGGAAATTACACCCTTTGAAATGTTAATGAAACGACCCATTCCCACAGCCGCCAGAACCCAAAATTAGCCAATGACACAGCGCTGCTCTTAAAACAGGAAACTCTCTTGGATTACGTTCAAGCCCTTAGTAGAAGGATCGCTTTAAAGACAATTAGACCATAAGATATAGGAGTGGAAGTAAGGCCATTCGGCCCATCGAGTCCACTCCGCCATTTAATCATGGCTGATGGGCATTTCAACTCCGCTTACCCGCATCCTCTCGATAGCCCTTAATTCCTTGTGACATCAAGAATTTATCAATCTCTCCCTCGAAGACATTTAGCGTCCCAGCCTCCACTGCACTCCGCGGCAATGAATTCCACAGGCCCACCACTCTCTGGCTGAAGAAATGTCTCCGCATTTCTGTTCTGAATTGACCCCCTCTAATTCTTAGGCTGTGTCCATGGGTCCTAGTCTCCTCGCCTAATGGAAACAATTTCCTAGCGTCCACCCTTTCCAAGCCATGTATTATCTTGTAAGTTTCTATTAGATCTCCCTTGACCTTCTAAACTCCAATGAGTACAATCCCAGGATCCTCAGCCGTTCCTCGTATGTTAGACCTACCATTCCAGGGATCAACCGTGTGAATCTCCGCTGGACATGCTCCAGTGCCAGTATGTCCCTCCTGAGGTGTGGGGTCCAACACTGGACACAGTACTCCAACTGGGGCCGAGCCAGAGCTTATGGGATATTACTGCAGTTAGTCCCGTTGCTCACGCAGCTGATGTGTATACATTTTTCCACGTTGCCTCCAGTTCAGATCATAGATTTCGCAGCTCACATCATCCCAGAGTGACAGGGAAGAGAAGGAAGCGATTTAAACTATCATCTTAACACAACCTGGGGATAATTTGGATGTGGGAGAGCGGACAGTCTCGACTGGTTCCAGCATTTACAATATTGGTCCTTGTGGCAACAAAAGCAGGAACCAGGAATTGTTTGTCTTGCTTCTTAAAACAGGTGATTAAATTTTGAAGAGCATAGATATTTCTCCCTGGTGTTCATGAAATGATCAAGAGCAGAATACGGTTCCCTGAGCATGGTCTGACTTCTGGGTTATGGGCCCAGGGCACGCCCACTGTGATATTCTGTTCACAAGATCTGATAACATGGAAAGACGTAACACAGTGACAAGATCTATTGAGTCGGATTCCGTGAAAAACAGAAGCCGATGGAATAAAGAGCCATGAGAGCGGAAATGTAACATTATCTGTGAGGAAATTGTTTTCCAGACTCGAGGAGAGTGCACAGTGCTGTTTCCAGGGGTCAATGTCTGTATAAGTAGACTGAATCAGCATTGGCTGTTATTGTACTGCATCTTTTGTACAATGGTTCAAAAGCACGGGTCTTTTGTATAGAGGGGACAATTTCAAAATCCTCAATGATGCAAAACACACAAATGAGGTGAACAACAAAGCAACCGCAGAAACTATTGGGTAAATGCCCCTGCTCAACTTTCGCTCAAATTCGCTCTCTGTCAAATTCCTGAGCCTGAGGTTCAAACAGTGAATGGTATATGTTAATAAATTCTGCTCGGATCTCACAACTTCAGCATTTAATACGCCCCTACATGCATGTTTTACAACAGTAATTGATCCCTCACTGAGTTACTTCAGCAGACGTAGAGTCGAAATAAATATAAGAACAACAGTCACGTATGTGACTAAGATTTGACCTGATGCTGCTGCAGCCAATCGATTCAGTTATAATTGAAATTGCTTCCACCTTTCCTGTGCCAGTAATAAGATTGCACAGCTTAGTGGTGAGTTTTCATGCATTGAATTGGACCCAGTATTCTTTCTCAGGTTGAAATTTACTGGTATATAAAGGCATGATGAAAGACACGGTAACGTTTACTGGAATATAAAGACATTAGGAAGGACACGGTCAGAGTTCACTTGATACAAAATCGAAAGAAACGACAGACATGACGCTTACTTTAAGATAATACCACTAGAAAAGGAAAGAGCAGATTTAATGGGAAGGTGGGATAGATAAAGAATCATGCGGGAGAAATCAGGAAAGACTTAGTTGTGTCTGAAGGGAGGTTATCCAGCTGATGTGACGTTGGTAAGTGTAAATCTGAGGGAACTTCCTTCGTTTAGGTGAATGGAAACTAGAAGTTGGAGCTTCAAAACCAACGGGGAATGATGAAGAAGTTTGGAGCAGGTTTTTTTTATTCTGAGAATTATTGAAATCGGAGATGAATTTTCAGAAATAAAAACATTTTAGGAGCTGATTCCATTATATTTCAAAAGTCGTGTGCAGACACACAGGGAGTGAATTTAACAGCGACAGAGATTCTGGGCTGCGTGGATGGCAAGGCAAAAGGGACATACTCTCGAAGTGGATAACATTCATCGGAAAGAAATTGCATAATACCTGCAACTGAAAATGTTAAGTATAAGACGAGCTGCTGGCGTTGATAGGTGTTGCAGCTCATTCTACATGAAATATTATATATTGTAAATACACTGAGCTGTTTGGTTTAGCTTTGCATTGAATGGAAGTCTGTTAGCTCAGTACGCTGACTAACTAGTTATGAGAAAAGTGAGACCAACAGCATGGGATTAATTCGCTCACTGTCTCAGGTTTGCATAAGGATCATCATCTACCCCGCTCACATGATCTGTAATACCATGGTGCCTCTCGTGAGTAATATTTGGCCTGTAGATGTAAAACATCATTATCATTGCCTTGAACATTTGGTCACAATCATTCAAAAGGAGAGTGAGTCCATTTAATACTCACTGATCTCCGCCTGAAAAATCCTGTGACAAGACTCGATCTTATCCCAGTTTGCCCCCTTTGCTCCTCCCAACAGCAAAACTACTTGTTAAGCCTTTGCCAGATTTACTGACAACATTCAAACTCTCCAAAAAGATAAATCTAATACTTTCGATTGGATAATGAGCTGAGCGTGTTTGCAGGAAATGGAATGACATGAAATGAGTTAAACAGACTTTCCCAGAATGTAATCCAGTGCAGGGTGAGCGATTTGAGAAAGGTCATTAAGCTAAAATTTCACCTCTTTTTCCCTATCCACAGATGGATATTCACCTGGGGACTATTTGCAGCTTTTCAGATAATAATTGACACAAATGTGAAAGTGGAGTTTTTAAATAATGTTGCTTTACTCAACATTGATTTCAACTGCGTTTTAGTATGATGCGCTAATAATCCCTTATCAATATCAGTAGAAGCATCTTTAGATAAGCATTGAACTTACAACTGAGGCATTTTATACACCTTTAAGTAGCAGGCGCGAAACAATTGCGCGACTGAAACCACAGACAGCAAGCTGGTCACATGTCCTACTCATACCTTAGGAACTTTAACTCAACTGCTCTACTTTTGCTGTGGTTCTCAAATTAAAACTAACGCAAACGAGGTGAAACTGACATGGACCTGTGATTATTGAAGCATCAGGTTCAGGAAAGGGACACAAAAATATGCAAAATAGACTTCATTGAAAAATAGGTTTCCGTTGGTTCCTGCGTTGGTTACAGACCATGTTACATTGCCGCTGTCGCCAGGCCTTTCCTTCGATCGGCTTCAATTCGAATCAATAAAATTTCACAACTTCCTTCTGAAAGTTCATACTGGTAACATGAAACATACTGCATTTATCAATAATATTCACTATTCCTACATCCATGAACACGTTGCACTGTTTTCATGAATACTGAAGATGTAAGAATGTGATGCAAGAATAATTTCAATTCCAGTTTAAATTGTAAAGTAGGAAGAATGCACAGTACGACTCAGAATGTCAGAAATTCATGTACGTCACCGTGTCCAGAACTGCAGAAAAACAGAGGGGTAATCTGTCCCTGAATCCCCACGTTTGCTTACTTCATGTGTCCAGTTGGAAACCTGTGTGAAGGAGCATGCAGTCTGACAGAACGCCTGGGAGAATCCTCGATTGTCTGATCTAAAACTGCAATAGGAGCTCTCCATTCTGGCTGTGAGAGCGGTGGGGTAAATGGAAGGGCCTTGATATGCCGTGGTGTAGATTCACATTTCGACATATTGTTGTTGAAAACCCGCTGACAGAAACAGCACTGACAGAGAGGAACAGGAGGACGCTATTCCTAACACGGGTTCTACCCCGCCATTTGATATCGTCATGGCTGACGAAATACATCAACATCTTTCCCTGGTCCATCCACAAGAGCCTGTCGCCCAAAGGGAAAAAGACGTTTAAGCAATCGATAATGCCTGTGCAACTATTGGAGGGGAATGCATTTAGAGACAGTGGGTTTCTGCATGAACTTTGTAGGTTTCGTGGTTTAGCATTTGATTCTGGTCTGATCATGATTCAAATGATATGATTCCGTCAAAACTCACCAACAAGGGGGTAAGGAATTTTCTGTGGTAAACAGAAATTTCGAGAACCCCAGACGACGGGAATTAACGATGAATCAGCAGAATAATAATTGATTCAGCTGAAATCTGAACTCCGATTCTGGTGGAACTCAAAACAACAACCGTTGTATAGCAATATTAACAATGCTGTAGAAATCTAACGCGCTTTTCATTGCACCACCGAGCTGCGCTAGCCACAATTTTACTGTAGCCAAATTTGTGGTTGTCGTGGAGAAAATGTAATCAATCTCCAGGAGGTGCGGAGAGTTTTTCAAGGAGTAGATCTTTTATTTGCAGTCTAAAAACCGTAACACTCAGAAATCAAATTCTTGAATGATCCTGAGACTCAGGATCCGTGGCCCTTTATACACTTTCTTTAATTATATTTTGTTAGCTTACCAGGATGCCCAACTGTGTTAGTCAGAATTATCTCACTGCAGGTATACAATAAACCATTATCGCTCTCCTTCTGTCAATATGGTTTTTCTATTGTCACGATTAGGTATTTTACTGCCACCTCTGCTGCAGTGATCTTCCAGCCCAGACTAACCTGTCATGATTAGAGTTTTAGCTACCCCATCTACCACAATGTTTTCCTGTCCCAAGCTGACTCTACTAACTACTGATTAGATCTTTCATGTCTTTTTTTTCTGCTATAAGGGTTTCAAGCAGTCTGACTCTACCATAAATTAAATATTTAAAGTCAAGTCCTAAATATTTATTGTAACGACTTGTCCCAACCTGCAGTGATGATATTTAGCTGGATAGGCTGACGTTACTAATTGCTATTATCTCAGCCTGTCACGGTAACCGTTCAGCCCCAGTCTGACTCTGCTAATTGGTGGAGGAGCATTCAACTATGCTTATCCCATCCATCCATCCTGCGACAGTGATCTTTAGACTCATGTAGCATTCTACAGACCCCTTGTAACAGATTGACAATAGTATCCATGCTTTTACCCTTCCCATGCTGAGTATCTTCCGTACGGTGTTCAGATCTTTGATCAGATATCTGTTTGTCTTCGCCCCACTTTCCAGTACCTGGTCCTTATCCATGTGTGCTCTAGCTTCTCAAGTATTCACTAAATACTCCTGAAGTGTTTTGATGACTCATATCTTTACCACACGTACAAATAATGAGTTCCAATTATACAACACTCTCAGATTGAAAATGTTCTTCCTATATCTCCTCTGTTTATCCTCCCCCTGGCGTTTAACGTAGATCAATGGTTGTAAACACTTCCCATAATAAATTTATTCCTATAACATGTATCTATCCCCTTACTGTACACCTTCATCTCTTCCTCACTCACTCTTCTCCCCGCTCAGATAAAGAGCCTGAGCTAAGCTAATTTATCTTCGCCATGGCGAGACGGTTGTGCTGGAAAAGTACAGCAGGTCAGGCAGCATCCGAGGAGCAGGGGAACCGACGCTTCTGGCATAAGTCTTTCATCAGGAATGAGACATGTGGGTGGGGGCGGAGAGATAAATGGGCGGCAGTTGTGGTTGGGTGGAAGGTAGCTGGGAAAGCGATAATTGGATGGAGGCGGGGGACATTTATGCCGTGTGGTTGCAGGGTCCCAAGGCAGAATGTGAGGCGTTCCTCTTCCAGGCAGCGGGTGGTAACGATTTGGCAGTGGCTTATGCCCGAAACGTCGATTGTCCTGTTCTGCAAACCACATTTCAGGGGAGATGTGAAATATCAAAGACTAAAAGAAGGACAAAAACTTATAGAATCAGAGTTAATGGAATTAGACACAATGCAGACAGAAACCATTTGGCCAATTGAGTCTGCTCTGTGCCGCCGAAGAGATTCACACTCCCCCAACCTATCTTTCTAAACCTGCATTACTGATCCACCTACAAAAATGGAAATTAATTCAAAAGCTCAGCGGGTCAGGCAGCATCAGGAGAGAAATCGGAGTTAACATTGCGAATCAAAAACTGTTCCAAGGGATGATCTGTTGACCCCAAATGGTCATTCTGTTTTCCCTGAGCTGCAATTCCTACTTTTGTCTTTGATTTTGTCCATTCAGTCCATTCAGGTTTTGTTTGCCATCTACCTGAAGTGCACACCTTTGGATAGTGAGAAGGAAACGGAGCAGCCAGAGGAAACCCACACGGAAGAGAGAGAAAAGGAGCGTGCAAATTTCACACAGTCAGTCACATAAGTCTGGAATCGAAAGCAGAGTTCTGGCGCTGAAAGGCGCAGTGCTACGCACTTAGTCCTCCTAAGCTGCAAGCGCCCGGAGGGGAATTGAACCCAATCTCACGCAGTGACAGGCAGTGGTATTACCCTGGAGTTCTATGCAAAAAGAAGCCTATGTATCAGTACTGGAAATCAACAATCGATTAACTAGCCGAACTCTTTTTTTTTAATCACTTGACTGACAGCCTTGTACGTCTTGTCATCAAAAATTCACATCTGAATACTTCTGAAAGTTATGAGGATTTCTGCCTCTCTAACCTTTGCACGCACTGAGTTCCAGATTTCAACTACCCGCCTTTTCAAAAAGTTTGTCTGCGCATTCACTCAAAACTTTCCTCCTCTGTTCTTAAATATATTACCCCGTGAGTGATCTCTCCATTATAGGGAAACGTTTATTTCAGTCTACGCCATCCGTATCCCTGATTATTTTGTATATCTCAATCATGTCTCCTCTCGATCTCTTCTGCTCTAAATATCCAGTCTATCCAATCTCTCTTCATAACAGAAATTCTTCTACCCAGACAATATCCTTGGTAAATGACCTCTGCATCATTTCCAGTGCTATCAAATCCCTGCTATAATGTGATTGCAGAACTGCACACACTAGTCTAGATAGCGCCGAATGAGCAAGTGAAATAAATGATGTGGAAACCCGCAGAAAGAGGTCTTTTCGAAAAAAAAAAGTTTCTTTTCCTCAGTGCTGCCCTGTGTTCTTTTCTTGAGCCTAAAGTTCCAATAATATCTGATCCATATCATTAAAAGCTGCTACTTGACCATTGATTTCAAAACCACAGTATCGAAATGGATTAACTGGTCTGAAGGTCGCAATGGTGTGATTGCGGCACATTCACCTAGCAACAGAGTGCGCAGCAGCACAGACTGAACAGGGTTCAATGTGAAAATGATTGTAAGGGAAGTGGGAGGGGCAACATAAAGGAGGGCAGTGATGGCGGGAGGGAGAGAAGTCTTCAAGAATTGGTGAGTCTGAATTCTGATATTTATCTCACAGAGATGTGTGAGAGAGGGGTTTAATGAAAAAATCATAATATCAGAGAAAGATTTCATGTAAAATCAATTAATTCATTTCTGTGTTTCGTTGCCATGTACCACAAGGAGTTAAAAATGGGAGAACGTTACTTGCCATAACTCGGATTCAAACGAGGTTACTGCAGCCACAACGCAGAACACTGAACATTATATGATCCCTGGGCAATGCAGAGATGCGTGTTTGAAAAGAGCAGTAACTACAGTGACATAGGACAAGTTATTGAAGAATGCAGAGACACAACAGGACTATTTGGCGAGCAATAATAGACATGTGGAAACTCAGAATTGGCTGTATATTCAAATTGGATGTTTCAAGAGGCTGTCGAAGTTCCATCGAGTACTACATATTGAAGACTGAGGGTGATAGATTTTTACAAAACATCAAATTCTCATTTGATACTGCAGGATATTGTTGAAATGTATGTTTCAACAGCAATGTGGTTTCACATTGGTTGCCTCACGAACTTCCCCACACAAAGGAGTACCCATTGCTGCAGTGGATCACATAATCCCAGTTCCTCCACCCAGAATCAATGTGCAGTTGCGAAGATCAAACTGGAAATTGGGATGGAAATGAGCACGCGAAGCTACTCTGTGGCACCAGTGATGCGATTGGTGAGCACGTGGTCCTTCTATGATGGTGCAAAGGCACATGAAATTCCGAGGCTGGGAGTTCTCCTGGTGAAAGGCGGGGAGGAAGGGCATATTTGTCTCCAGTTATTAGATTATTAAAATACAATAGCAGCATTAACCCGCACTGCAGATTGGCTCAGTGGAAGCGTGCTGCAGCCTTACACGAGAGCTCAATGTATTGCAAGCATTCAGTGAAATTCTCCTTAACAATACACTGTTTGTTATTTTGACAGTTAGAACTGTTTTTTTAAACACATCATCCTCTTCCTCCCAGCAAACACTCCAATACAGCGTACATCAGTTTCATTCCAACACAGCCACATGTCATATTCTCACTCCCTCTGAGATGATTGAAATTACCAATGTCATTCTCTGAGATGGAGCAAAGTAGCATTGAGATGGTTGTGTAGTGAACAAAGAAGAACAAAGAACACAGAAAATGTATAGCCCAGGAACAGGCCCTTTGGATCTCCAAGCCTGGGCTGAACCAAATCAACTGTCTAAACCTATCACCCAATTCCTAAGCATCTGTGTCGATCTGCTCCCCACTTACTCATGCATCTGTCAAGGTGCACCTTGAATGGAACGACCGTGCCTGCTTCTATTCCCTCTGCTGGCAACGCGTTCCAGACACCTACCACACTCTGCAAAATACTTTCTACATCTATCCTCCTTAAACGTTTCACCTCTCAACTTCAATGCATGACCTTTCATTATTGAATCCGTCACCTGGGGAAAAAGCGTATACACCCGATCTGTACCCTTCAAGATTTTGTATACCTCATTCAGGACCCCTCAATCTCGTTTTTTCTACTGAAAACAATCATAAACTTCTTAACCTCTCTTCACAGCAAGCATCTTCCATATCAGCAAGATCCTTGTAAACCTTCTCTGCACCCTCTCCTAAACTTCTACTTCCTTTTGGTAACTTGACGACCAGAACTGTACACAGTATTCTAAACGCGGCCGAACCCCAAAATCTTGAACAATTTTAGCATGACCTGCCAGCTCTTACACTCAAAGCCCGGTCCTATGACGACAAGCATGCCATATGCTTTCTTGACCACTCTATCCACCTGTGCCGCCATTGTCATGGTACAAAGGACCTGAACTCCCAGATCTCTCTGCTAACCAAATTCTTTCAAGACTGTTCCGTTTACAGTGTAGTTGGTTCTAGAATTAGGCTTCCCAAAATGCATCACTTCACATTTGCCTCGATTGAACTCCATCTGCCACTTCTCTGCTCAACTCTCCTGTCTATCTATATTCTTCTTCATTCTTTGACAGACCCCTATGCTTTCTGCAACTCACCAATCTTCGTGTCAAATGCAAATGTAATGGCGATATACTGGGCTAGCAACCCTTGAAGACTGGAATATAGCAGCTGCTGGTATTTAAATCGATGAATAAATTCTGGAATATTAACCCTGATCAGAGGAACTGAGGCAAAAAGTTTTAATTTGCTGAAAACCCATTCATTCTCGTCCCTTTGAAAGGGGAATTTGCCGTCCTTAACCAGACCTGCCAACATATGACTCCAGACTCACAACAGTGCGGTTCACCCATAAAATCCCTCTGACTCAGTTCAAGGTGAATTAAGAATGAACAACAAATAATGCCCAGACCATGATGGCACACTCCGTGGGAGAATAAAGAAGAATAAAAAAATACATGGATGATGGGGAAAATTGTGAGTCAACTCTGCGTGGACTCAAATTCAACTCATTATCCAAACTAAATAGACACATGGATACACACACCGCCAAGACATCAGGTCCATAGGGGGACTTCAGGAAAGGATTCAATTGCCCGCTGAAGTGTAAACCTACGTGCCCAGGCAATACGTGGACAGGTAATTCACCACTCCCATATGTGAGAAGGGATCACTCAAGAGGCCAACTGGCCGAGTCACCAGCATGACAAATTACATCAGGGGTCCGATTGTGCTGTTGTTGCAGGCGTTCATCACATTCAGCAATGAAACAAGTTTGGACGCCTGTTTCCAGTGGGGTTCCACTGTTTCCTGATGTAGATCAACGATTCAGACTTAGTTGTAGGAGTCATGATTTAGAGGATGCAACAATTGGTCGTGTATTTGATTATGATGAATAATGTCAGGGCCTGCAGAGATGTATCAATCAGGTGGAAAATAAAAACGGCCAATGGAATTGAATCCAAACCAATGAGTGGTAACGAATTTGGGGAGATGAAACAATAACAGTGTGGATTCTGAGTGGTGAACAGTAACAAAGAGATCTCGGACTGGATATTAACAGATCCCTGAAGATCTTTGGACAGTGAGCTCAGTTGGTCGAGAGTATCTTTGGATATTTTCTGTTGTTGACATCAGACTGTGGATGATATTCGATCTTTAGCAACTGCCAGTTTAGGAAACAACTAAAAGAATGAGCACAAGTCTGGTCAATGCAATAATCATCATTTTTAAAAAATGTAGGATAAAAATGGAGGGCTGAAGTATAGCACTTTGACCATCAAGACAGCTTCACCACTCAATGAATTTACCACTGATACAACTCTAAATCATGCTGGCATGTGCCTTGGAGGGTAACGTGCAAATGGTAGCGCTTCAGTGCATCTTCAATCTTGTCCGTATAGTCGGTACAGTTTTTGAGCTTTGAATGTTATGTCAACACAGCCTGGATGACTTACTCCACCGCATCTGTGGGTTGTGCACTCTACTGCAATTGTGCCTTAGCGGTGAGGGTAATTAACATTCAGGTATTAAACGTGGTACATTTAAGTGACTGCATTGTCGTGGAGGATGTTCAGTTCCTTCAGTGGTATTGAAGCTGCACACATCCAGACAAATGGAGAGAGTTCTGTTACACATCTAATTTGTGCCTTACAAACGATGCAGGCTTCACGGAGACATGAGTTGTGTTAATAATCAAACAAAGTCGACTGATTTTGTTTGTAGTCAACTACTTTATATGAGCGGTTAGCTTCCATTTCTCTTAAATATTAGCTCCTAGGGCGATTACACAGAGGTATTCTGTTACAACGAAGCCATTGAATGTCAATAGAATATGATTAGATTCACATTTGTCAAAGTTATCGTTACTGTATTTGGTCCATGTGTGAACTAATCCGATTCCAATCGCTATCTGAGTTCAAGTTCCAGTTCCCGTGTTGTAAGGGGCAGCAGAGATTTACGAGGATGTTGTCAACTTTGGATATAATGGAGCTTCGTGGAATGACTGGTCAGGCTGGGATTATTTTCCTTGAAACAAAATCGTGGGATCTTGACAGGGTAGATACCGCCAGGTGGCTTCCCTATGCTCTGAGGAAAGCACAAGAGGACATAATCTCAGAATGAGATATCGCCCATTTAATTCAGAAATGAAGAGTAATTTCAATGCTCAGAGAATCTGTGGCTTTTTTTCGGCAACAAAAGTTGAGGCTAAGTTGTTGGGTATTTTCAAACTGTGCCAGGTATTTAATCAGAAAGATGATGAAGTTTGTGGAGTGAAGTGAGCAGAATGGAGTTGAAGATTATCAGATCAACCATGAGTTTGTTTTATGGTGGGGCAGACTTGATGGGTTGAATGGCATACTTCCACTTTGTTCAACATTTAGTCTAACACCAAATTTTATTCATAAGTTCAGAATTGCGAGTGGATTGGATGAAGTGATAGAAAAGGATTATCAAACAGATCAGGAATGAAGCTCATAACCTCGTGAAAAAGAAATGTTCCGTGACCTGGGGGCAACAAATGACACTCCGTACAGCACAGGTGGCTGTTTACAGAAGCTGTGATTGCTGAAGAAATTTGGTCGACCTTGTACAGCTAGCAAGTCAGTCATCACGCTGCATGTGAAAGTATGAAAGGTTCGTTTCATTGGAGCAGTTTTCTGCGGTTCCAATTCCGAGTGACTGTTTGAAATACTGATCAGATCATTGTGTGGACTGTTATCTTAAAATGATCATGAACAATCCCACTGGAGAAACTTGTGCGCCCGATAACTCCGGTGGCTCAGTGTTTAGCACTGCTGCCTCACAGCACCAGGGTCCCAGGTTTGATTCCAGCCTCGGGCGACTGTCTGTGTGGAGTTTGTACGTTCTCCCCGTGTCTGCGTGGGTTTCCTCTGCGTGCTCCAGTTTCCTCCCACAGGTCCAAAGATGTGCAGGTCAGGTGAAGTGCCCATTCTAAATTGCCCATAGTGTTCGGTGCATTAGCTAGAGGGAAATGGGACTGGGTGGGTTAATCCTCGGAAGGTCGGTGTGGACTTGTTGGCTGAAGGGCCTGTTTCCACACTTTAGGTAACCTACTCTGTAGGGAATCTAATCATAACTTGTTAGTTGTTTCTCTTTCTGTCGATGTAAATTCATATAAAGACAAGATGGAATGAGGGGCATAAAGAAAAAATGCATTCCTTCTCATTGCACCAATTTAATTTACAACTGAATAGAACATCTGCTCTCATTCTTTATTTCAACTTTAATGTGGTGTTGATTATTCGTGAATCTCCCGTGCAGTGAAGGGCAAGAACAAAATTCTCGATCCAGTGTATACCAGAGGTGTGAGATGCAAAGTAAAAATGCAGTATTGGTTTGTGGATTAGCAACCAAAGTGTGACTCGAACACATGAATGCAGAGCACGGTAATATAGTAACCCAGGTTACATGTGGTGGAAGTCGTGGATGAGAAATTTATAGAGCTAAATTTAAACCACATCATTGTGTTTCTGCTTTCACCAGAATTACAATAACAGCAAAATCCAAGAAATAGCCATGCTCGTCGGAATGAACATCTGTCATTGATTCATTTTGAATCAGAACTGTGTCAGAATGAAACAGCAAGCAAGAATTTCCCGTCATATTCACACTCACATTTTGCCTTGACTCATAATTTCTTCAGTCACATTGTCTCTCACTGAAGAAGTAGCCATGGAGAGGGATATAAAGGCGATGTTGTGGTTCAATAGCCGTTCTCATATGGCTGAACCTGAATTGGGTTAAATCGCAAGAAACACTGTTTTGTTCGTTTCATTTTATTAATTAAACTGAAAATCACACTGTTCATTGTAATAATCGGAAGTGAATTAGATTTATCTCATTGGAACGATTAATGTTATATGCAAATTTGTTCCGAATTTATTTCAGCTGAAAGAAAATACTGCTTAGAAAAAGAGACGATTAAAGTCCAAGAGACAAACCAATAGTTTTGTTACTCGTGCTTTGGCAGATTTCACTGATCATTAAATGGACAAAACATCATGGTGATCACATCTTTTAGCCACGTGATTAAAGCAGGAAGTCGATCTCCAAGCAACGGGTCACTTCATTATATAATATCTTTCCTTTACAATAAAAAAATCCAATGAGTTCCATTTGCAATGCTTCAGATGGCATAATATGCCAAATCTTTCCAAATTCAGGGTTTTTGAAACTAAATCTTATTCAGCTGTGCATGTTCACGAAATTTCTATACCTTTAAAGTCAACCAACTGAGACATTGTTTCCCTGCGGCTTCCAACCGACCTCATCCCACCCCTACAACTTTACCTAGCCACGGGCGACCTCTCTACTTGCGAAATTTATTCCTTGTATGTCACCAAATGTGCGTTTCCAAATATTTTGAAAAACAGGTTCTCAAACTGTTAGCGATTCTGCTTTCATCATTTCTTTGTCCCTCAAAAGTTTCATCAAAGGTTTTGAAGGCTTGACGTTTAGATATTTACTAAGTTGAAAGAGGGAATTTTCCACATATTTACTCTGTTCAAGCATTTCATAACCTGGAAAACCTCCATTAAGTCTTCCTTGGTTCAGGGATAACTGTTCTAAATTTTCCAAGAAAACAAGTGAATAAAATCTCGTCTTCAGTAAACTCCGTCAGCATCGTCTATCATGGCTTTACACCCCCATAAACGCCGTTATTATCCTCTCCGATAAAAATCACAGAATTCTACAGAGCATAAAGAGCATTTCATCAATCCAGTCTGTGTCGACTCTCGGAAGAGCATTTCTCCCATATCTAGCTCCCTTCCCTCTTTCTGTATATCTCAGATGAAGAAGGGGCAGCTCTCCCTCTTATGATTTCAAATAAGCCTGCTGGACTATAACCTGGCATTCCTGTGATTTCTGACCTTATTCCGCGCTACCAGTGGCTAATTCACTTAACTTACTTAATTCACTCCCTGGATACGAGAGGGCAATTTAACTTGGACAATCTACCTAACCCTAAGCCTTGACAGTGGTGCGAACTACTGAGCCAATGTTCTATCACAGTGAACAAAATCTGTATCATTTTTAATGGTTTTATACCCTGGTAACTCAGCCTCATCAAGGCAAGCTGCGCCCATCAACCCAAATTCAATGTATCTAAACACTACTCTGTGCTTTACAGTCTCATTAGTGAGGTCTGCAGATGCTGGAGATCAGAGCTGGAAATGTGTTGCTGGAAAAGCGCAGCAGGTCAGGCAGCATGCAGGGAACAGGAGAATCGACGTTTCGGGCATAAGCCCTTCTTCAGTCTCATTAGTGCTGCAGGAAATGATTCTGCACTCACATTAGAATGCCTTTACCCTGATTCTTCCTCAGCGTCTTGCTTCCAGTAAACACTTCAATCCGGAACAAGTCTGTCAAATGGTTTTCATTCCAACACAGACAAAGGATGCAGCTTACAGAAGTCACATGTTTGCACTTTCACTGACACTCTGCCTCCCTGAGAGTTGCAGCCCTTCCCCACCTTGATTCAGGCAGCACTGTCCTTCCTGTGACATGCCCCATCCAGAATGGAAGGACAGGTATCAATACCCACACTTGGGAACGGGGCAACAGTTTTAAAATATTTACACTGTCCCTAGCGGAGAATTGAGCCTTGTGACAGGCGGGGACACAAACCATTATACTACCAAGGACAAGAGTGTCAAAGGAGGCCCTTCAGCCAATTGTGGTCATATTTGTCAAAAACAACTGTTTAACGAACTGAATTCCATTTCACAACGTTTATCCCACAGCCTTATATATCTTGGCATCACAAATTCACATCTGAATATTTCTTTAGGTTAAAAGGGGTTCTGCCTCTCTGAACATTACAGACAGCGTATTGCAAATTCCGAACAACCCGCTGGCTGATAAAGCTTTTCCGCACATCTTCTCAAACCTTCCTGCCTTTTTCCTTAACTTTCTGGCACCCATTGATCGATCCCTCCATCAATGGGAAACTCTTTCAGTCTCACCTGTCCATACCCTTAATCAATCATGTCTTCTCTACATCTCCTTTGCACTGCGACAAACATTTCACTCTGTCCTGTCTTTCTTCCTAACCGAAACTCTTCAGCCCAAACAATATCCCGGTAAATATCTCCTGCAAGTTTCTCCATGTGATCACATCCCTGCTCTAATGTGAATTGTAAAACTGCACACCCTGCTCTAGCTAGAGCCTAATGAGCATTTGTTTTAAAAATTCTGTATTAGTATGAGGGCGGTTTTGGCGAGGCAGCATTTACTACCCGTTCCTAATTGCCAAGAGGGCTGTTGACACTCAACCATATTGTTATGAGTCTGAAGTCACATGCAGTTCGGACAAAGTAAGGATAGCAGATGCTATCCCGAAATGACATCAGTGAACCAGATGGACTTTTTCCCCCCAACAATTATCAATGGATCTATAGTAGTCATTAGATTCTTCATTGCAGATATTTATTGAATCCAAATTTTACAGTCTTGGCATGGTGGGATTCAAGTCCGTATACTCAGACTATTACCTGTGTCTCTGGATTATTAGTCCTACGACATTACCATGACACCATCGCAGAAAGCCACAAAAGCTGATCTTTTCCAACAAATCTCTTTTCCCCAAAACTGACCGGCGTCCTTTTCAAGACCCTGATGCTACAATTGTCTCTGGTCTATGTCAGTAAAAGCTGCTACATGGGGATTGATTTCACAACCGTGGTATCCAAATAGACCGACTTGTTTGAAGGTCCCAATGGTGGGATGGGCGCACGTTCACCCAACAACAGTGACAGCAGCACAGACAGAACAGTATTAATGTGAAGAAGAGTGATAGATTGTGCATTGCCTCAGAGAAATGGAAGGAGGACGGAAAGGAGATTTAATGATCTCCGACAGCGGGTGTGTTTGAATTCTGATATATGAAACGCAGAGATGTGAGCGAACGGAATTTGAAGGCAAAACATTTAATTTCTTACCATGTGCCGCAAAAAGGACATCGGAGAGAATACTTAGTGTCATGATTTCGTTTCGTACCGAAGTTGCTGTGGTCACAATGCAAAATACAGTCAACTACGATCACAGCAACCACACAACAGCATGCTGACAAGCAGCAATAAGTATACTAGCAGAGGAAATGTTCTGAAGAACAACAAATGTACAATATCATTATTCAGCGGACATTGACAGACATGTGGGAACTGAGAATGAGCTGAATGTTTAACTTCGATGTCCTCAGAGGCTGTGGAGATCCCTTGAATGAGAATGTTGAAAACTGACAGTGATGGATTTCCACAAAGCATCAAAGCCTCGGGGGACAGTATAGGATATTGTTGAAATATATGCTTCAGTAGCATTGTGGTTTAACATCGATGACGTCACCAGCTACCCCACTCAAGGCAGTAATCAGTACTGCAGATAATCACACATAATCCCAGTTCCCAACCCCGGAATCAGAGAAACGGTGACGCAGCCGCCCAGGTCCAACCGGAAATGGGGATGGGAATGAGTGCGCAGAGTTACTCTCTGGCTCCAGTCATGCAATAGGTGCGCGTGCGGTCCTTCTATGTTGGAATAGAGGCGCAAGAAAGTCCGAGGTTGTGAGTGCTCCTGATCAAGATAATATTGGTCCCCGTTTATACTGCCATAGCGATCTATAGTGCATCTTGTTGAGACAGCTGAGTGGCACAACTGGAACGTGTTGAGCTCTTAACTGTGCAGTGTGGGTTTAAAAGCTGATTTTGCTATTTGGATCTGCGTTTCCGACACTAGCGGTGGCAGCTGCTTTTGCTCGCATCGCCTCAGAATCAGTTTCTTCCTCACAGTAAAGACTTCAACCTAGAGAAGGTGGTGATGGGGTGATATTTTGAACCAGGCAAAAGTGAGAACTGCAGGTGCTGGAAACCAGATTATAGATCAGAGTGGTGCTGGAAAAACACAGCAGGTCAGGCAGCACCTGAGGAGCAGGGAAATCGACGTTTTGGGCAAAAGCCCTACGGGAATAGAGGCAGGAAACCTCCAGGGTGGAGAGATAAATGGGGTGTGGGTGGGGCTAGGGAGAATGTAGCAAAGAGTACAATAGGTAAATGAATGTGGGGATGGTGGTGATACATCAGAGAGGAGGGTGGGGTAAGGTAGCAAAAGTACTAAAAGTGAATGGGGTGGGGATGGAGGTAATAGGTCAGAGGGGAGGGTGGAGCAGATAGGTGGGAAGGGAGATTGGCAGGTTGGACAGGTCATGAGGACAGTGCTGAGCAAGAAAGTACAGTGGGGAGAGGGGAAATGAGGAAACTGGTGAAGTAGATTAGATTAGATTACTTACAGTGTGGAAACAGGCCCTTCGGCCCAACCGACCCGCAACCCATCCATTCTCCTACATTTACCCCTTTACCTAACACTATGGGCAAATTAGTATGGCCAATTTACCTGACCTGCACATCTTTGGACTGTGGGAAGAAACAGGAGCACCCGGAGGAAACCCACGCAGACATGGGGAGAATGTGCAAACTCCACACAGAGAATCGCCTGAGGCAGGAATTGAACCCGTGTGCCACCGTGCCACTCACTAAGTACACATTGATGCCCTTGGGTTGAAGTGTTCTGAAATAGAAGATGAGGTCTTCTTCCTCCAGGCGTCGGGTGGTGAAGGAGCGGTGATGGAGGAGGCCCGGTACCTGCATATCCTCAGGAGAGTGGGACGGGAGTTGAAATGTGGCCACGGGGTGGTGGGGTTGATTGGTGGGGGTGTCCCAGAGATGTTCTCCCAAGTGCTCTGCGAGGAGGCAATATTTCAAACTAGTCATCCTTGGCGACTGTGACATGGAACCAGTAACGTTTAAGCTCGATGAATTAAACTTGGAATGCAAGCCTGACCTCAAGAACAGAGATCATGACTTTAAATTCCTGAAATCCTATTAGTTCATGTCCCTTATGCAGGGGATTCTACCATCTTTACACAGTCATGCCTACGTGTGACTCCAGGACCAGAAAAACATTAGCTGCCCCTTAATTCGAGAATCAGGCTATTCGGCCCTTCCAGTCCACAACATCTCTCCGAAGCGCATCCCACCTGACCTCTATCCCATAAGCCTGGATTTCCTATTGCTGATCCCTGTAACCGGCACATCTTTGTTCAGAGGGAAGAAAATAACACAAACACACAGACAATGTGCAGACTGCACACAGACAGACACCCGAGGCAAGGATCGAAACCGGGTGCAGCCAGATAGCAGTGAACTAAGGACAAAAAAAAAACGTTGTCTTAACCAGCGATCATTACACTCTGTAGCGGAATAAGGAAAAAGAAAGCCCATTCACAACATGGAAAACTGTATTTGTATTTGTGTGGGCACGATTTGAAGCAATCGTTTACCCTGGATAGAAAAAAGGACACTGATACCACAGAGAGCAGGACAATGTGGGAACTGCGGAAGGGATTCAATTAACCACTGAAGTAGAAGCTCATTTACTCAATCACCCTGGGGAGAGGCCGTTCACCAGTCCCATGTGAGGGAAGGGATCACTGAGCAAAACAACCTCCGGAGTCACCAACAAGATTACATATCCCATCAGATTTTCGATTATGCTGTCAATGCTGCTGTTAATCCTAACCAGCTGCCTGTTTCATAGCATCATTCATAGAGTCATATAGCATGAAAAAAAGGTCCGTCAGTCCAACTAGTCCATGCTGAACATACTGCCAAACTAATCTAGTCGCATTTGCCAGCTCCTGTACCCGCTGAGGGGCGATAATGCCCTTGTAGTTCAATTACTATATTGTTAATCCAAGAGCTCAGGTAATATTTTGTGTACCAAGGGCTCAGATCCTGGCATCACACATGGTTTGAATTCAATAAATACCTGGAATTGAAGAGTCTCATGATGACCTGAATCAGTTGTTGTGGAAATCCCTATCTGATTCACTCATGCCTGTTAGGGAGAGCAAACTGCCATAGTCATCTGCTCTAACCCATATGAGACTCCAGATGCGTAATATCGTGGTGTACTCTTAACTCTTATTTGTGAAATAGCTGAAGGACTAGGCATGAATGAATAGATTTTATTTAAAAAATCTTACTTAACCTTTCCCATTCTTGTACCGATCTAATTGTCCTTTAAAAGTCACAAATGTATCCTCATCTATCACTTCCTCAGAAAGTTACTGGCACACATAAAGCACCCTCTCTCAACGCAAAAAATGCCTCCCATCTCTTTTTAAAAATCTGTTTTCCTCTTAAACATCTCGTCTTGAAATCTCCCTCCTGGGAAAAGGCAGCTATCGTTAACTCTGTCTAAACTCTCAATAATTTACAAACTTCTATCAGGTCGCCGCTCAAATCCCTATCCTCGAGTGAAAAGAGTCTCAACTAAGAGAAAGTGAGGACTGCAGATGCAAGAGATCAGAGTCGAGAGTGTGCTTCTGGAAAAGCACAGCAGGTCAGGCAGCATCCGAGGGGCAGGAGAATTGATGTTTTGGGAATAAGCTTTTCGTCAGGAATCAGCATTGATTATCTCATTCTGTCCCTGTATAAGAGCATTGAGCGGCTGAATGGTCTCCTCCTGCTGTCCCTGTGTAAGTGACTCAAGGGGCTGAATGGCCTCCTTCCGATCCTGTGTAAGTGCCTCAAGGGGCTGAATGGCTTCCTTTTGTTCCCGTGTAAGTGACTCAAGGGGCTGAATGGCCTCCTTTTGTTCCTGTGTAAGTGACTCAAGGGGCTGAATGGCCTTCTCCTATTCCTGTGTCAGTGACTCAGGGGGCTGAATGGCGTTCTCCTGTCCCTGTGTAAGTGACTCAAGGGGCTGAATGGTCTCATTCTGTTCCTGTGTAAGTGACTCAAAGGGCTGAATTGTCTCATTCTGTTGCTGTGTAAGTGACTCAACGGGCTGAATAGCCTCATTCTGTTTCTGTGTAAGTGACTAAAGGGGCAGAATGGCTTCTTCTCGTCCGTTTCCACAGGGCCAAGGGCCTGATTGGGTTACTCCTGGTTCCTGTTTAACAGCTGGATGTGCTGACTAGTGTGACGATGCTGCAGCTTTAAGATATTCTTTTGTCCTAGTTTGTTTTAAGAGAGAGATTGAACGATCATTACCAAGATGGTTAGTTAAAGCCACTAAGTAAACAGCGAGGGAGGCCTTGCATTTATTTTAATGCAGACTGAATGGGATCTCTGGATTTTGGTTTCTCAGTAACATCAGAAACTATTGAGGTCTCCACAGAGTTATAAGCTTCGGTGACTATCTCCTGGCTGCTACTCTCTCTGACTTTTTTTGCTGGATGCTGTTTTATTTTCCCTCCTTGAAAACTGTATGTGAGAATTTGCTTTTTTGCCAAGTGGTTGTGTTTATGGGATCTGACTATGTTGGGACAGTTAGTTAGTAATAGGACCGTATCTACTATTCTGTTAAGTTTTCAAATCGTGTTGTTATTCTAAATTCCTATTTCCTTGATTATTTGTAATGATAGTGCTCAAATAAACTGTTTTGCTTAACATCGAGTAGTTTAACCAATCACGTTACATCTGAACCAATTGTTATATTTGCCTTTAGAATAACATAATGCTTGGATTTAAAGTACCACGTCAAAATATTCTGAAGGGGCTCTGGCCTGGTCCATAACACTGGACTCCTTGCTTCCTGTGTAATAGGTGGGAAGGTCTGAATGGGCTATCCCTCTTCTTGTTCAGTAGTTTCAATGGGCTTAATGGCTTCCTCATATTCCTGTGAAGTGAGCTTGAGATGCTGTATGAGTACCTCCAGTCCTTGTGGAATTAAGCAGCATCTCACAGTACTGGTACATGAATGCTACATATACTTTAACAGCACAAGCCTGAATGATGTCCAGATCTTGATGCACGTGGACACAGACTGCTTCAGGAACTGACGGGGGGGGGGGGGGGGGGGGACATTGTTGTGAACATTGAATAATCTTCAAGAAAGATTCCCACTCCTGATCTTATGCTGGGAGAATGTCATAGATGAAGAAGTTGAATATGTTTGTGAAGAGGAAGCTAACCTGAGGATCTCCCACAGAGATGTCCCAGGACTGAGATAATGGACATCCACACACCACAAACACATTCCATTTTCCTGTGATTGACTCCAACCAGTGGGAAGTTTATGCTGATTCCCAAATGAATCCAATTGTGTTTACCTCCTTGACGTCATCCTCAGTCAAGCACTGCCTTGATATCAGGGCCAGTCACTGTCATCTGAAATTGTGTGTTAATATGATTTGTTCACACCAACAGGTCATGGTATAGGAGCAGGGAGTGCTTGTTTAAAACAGAGGGTATTGAATGTCAGCCTGGTATAGGACAGGAAGGGCCAAGCCGAGTGGTGCAGTGCCCGATACCTGTTTCCTCCCCCCCCCTTCCCCCGCCATGTGGGGAGGACCCTGGTAGGAGCCGGAGAGGACCGACATGCCTCGTGTGGAGATTCTGAAACATCCACGTCCCACCGACCGAGTAAGGAGCAATGTTCACTGAAGGGCAATTCTCACTTTAAACCCACTGGCAGGTCCGTTGCATATCTTAGAAGTCATGGCCCTGATGCCATCTCCTTTTTGTGACGAGCTGGTACAAAGGGAATCACCACGGTTTCGGTGGGCAGGAGGGTGGGCTCACAAAACATCGTCACCACCACCTCCCAAGAAGGGAGCACGGAGACTCCCTCCTACACCTCCCCCTGTAACCAGCTCAGATACTGAAAGTAATCTGTTATCTTTACTGCTCTCCCCATCTGTCCTGATATCTTCAATAATCTGTGCTTACATTCATGCAAAGCTATCTGGTCCTGCAGATAAATGTGCAGCCTGTTTTATTTTGTGTTTTAATGTCCTTCCTACCAAAGTGCATGATCTCACACTGCTCTGCTTTCATCCCTGACATTGTTTGTGAACGGCCGGGCGTCAGTGAATTAAACAATCGATAAGGTCCCGAGGGAAGAGATCCCGTTCCAGGGAGAAGGAGGCACTGTTACGAATGCCCCTCAGGCAGTTAAAGGGGTGAATACGTTTTCCCGACGTTTACATTTCTTCACAACACAGGATCGACCACAATTTAGACCAAAATGCAGAAATTCCCAAACACCGTTTGTCTTCAGGAAACTGGGATAGAATCCTTCAGGACAGCAACTTTTCCACCCTCCGTATTAGGAACTGGGAAGGAATGGCTTGTGTCTGCTCTCGAGTGATAGAGTGTGTGGAAATGTCCTAGAAACCATCTGTCCATATGGACATGTCTCTGTGTGTTTGGGGAGGGAGGGCTTCTTGTGGTTTATGTCACATTTTTGTCAGTAATTCAGACCTTCCCATTTGTTATTCCAGCTCCAATTATTTTAATAAATCCCTGAATACAGGGACACATTTGAAAATCTCACTGGGTCCCCAATCAAACGGGTCCCTTTGCCTCCAGGCTGATGGATAATGGGTTTGTTTTCTTTCCTCACAGTTAACGTAGTGACCATCTATGTCCTGCTTTATGAAGATTGTCGATTGTCTCAATGTGTCAGACGTTACCTGGGGGCCATGGCAGCGGCGGATCTCCTGGTCATTATCCTCGACCTGATACTGAGACACATTCCCATTGTTTATCGGGAATAGTTCTATTTCCTGAGGTACTCCATCCCTGTGTGTAATACCCACGCCGTCCTGCTTTATGCAGCCACTGATTGCTCTGTCTGGTTCACGGTCACTTTTACCTTTGATCGATTTGTGGCCATTTGTTGCCAGAAGTTGAAAAGTAAGTATTGCAGTGAGAAAACGGTAGCTGTGGTTCTGGGAGCAGTGACTGTGCTGAGCTGTTTAAAGAACATTTCCTGGTATTCTATGCTCATGGTTCGGTATCGGATGGCGTACACCCCCTGGTTTTGTGATACAACACTCGCTATTTAATACTCCAGTGTCTGGGTCACAATCGAGTTCCTCCACCACATTCTAACCACCGGGCTCCCATTTCTCCTGATTGTGCTGCTCAATGTTCTCACCGTCAGACACATTTTAGTGACCAGCAGAGCCCGCAGGAGACTCCGCGCTCACACCAATGGGGACGCTCAGTCTGACACAGAAATGAGAAACCGAAAAAATCTATCATTTTGCTGTTTGTGTTCTCGGCCAATTTCATCTGGTTATGGTCAACGTTAATGCTGTATTCTATATGGAGACGGATATATTGGATTGTGGATACCCCTGTGCATCTGCATCCCTTTATGCAGGAATTGGGCTTCATGCTGCAGCTCCTCAGTTGCTGCACAAACACCGCGATTTATGCCATGACCCAGACTAAATTCAGGCAGCAGCTGAAGAATGTGCTGAAATATCCCTTCATCCAAATCCATCAATTAATCAATCCATCCGGGATTTTCTCATTTCAGTTCAGTGTTTCAGCGATGGAGCAGCCTGTCGCTATGGTAACAGACTGAGGGTAGCGCTGATTTGTCCCTCCTTATCGCCCTTGTTACAGGGACACATTTCAATGTTTCTCACAACTCAGCGGCCAGTGAGAAAAGGCACCGTCCCACTGACTGTATCCATCAGTTCCATTTGTAAACAATAAAAATGTTGATTAAAGCGTGCTGAGCAACAGAGTGAACGATGTTGTTGTTTGTCTTTGTGTTGGAGAAGCTGAGCTGGGGAGAGACAGACTCAGCCCCAAGTCCTAGTCCTCAGGGAAGGAAAGGGGAGGGCACCACGCCCTGAGCTCAGGAGCTGGATTTAACTCCCCCTGTACCCCCATTCCAAACTGGCCTCCCCATTTCTTCCACCTACTCTTTCTCCTCAATTGTCTCCCTCTCTCTCTTTTACACCATCTCTCACTTACACTCTCCCTCATCCCCCTCTCTCTCACACACTCCCCCAACCCAGATTTCTCCACCTGCCTTCACTCTTTCTTCTCCCCTCCCCCTCACTCTCACTCTCCTGCTGTCTCTGTCTCCCTCACGCAATTCCGTCTGTATCTCATTTACCCCTCCTCCCACCTCCCACCTCCACCGCCCCACACGCAGCCTCACCACTAACACTCACACGGAGTCTCTGGGTCGGAGGGAGAGGGAAGGGTCAGGGAGTGTGTCAGACAAAGGGAGGGAGGGAGGGACAGGAGGGAGAGAGATTCAGCCAAAGAGAAATGGAGGGAGGTGGGGAGAGAGAGAGAGATGCCGAGGGAGCGGGATCGAGAGTAAGAGAAGGTGGAGAGAGAGTGAAGGAGCAGGGAGAGAGAGAGAGGGTGTGTAAGGAAGAGATAGGGTGAGGGAGAGAGAGAGAGACAGGAGGAGATAATGGGAGAGAGAGGTGAGAGAGAGTGGGCGAGAGAAAGAGTGAGATGGAGAGAGGGGTGAGGAGAGAGAGAAAGGGTGCAAGAG
>NC_057735.1:52441627-52479378 GCF_004010195.1 Chiloscyllium plagiosum
AGAGAGTGGAGGGAGAGATATAGGGGAAGGATAGAGAGAGGGGAGTGCGTGAGACATGGAGGCAAGGGGGAAGGGAGAGAAACAGGAGGGTTAGAGATGGGAAGGCGAGAGAGAGGAGGGCGAGATAGGGGAAGGTGAGAAAGGGGTGGGGGTGAGACACGACCTGATACGACAGAATGTTCCATCAGTAAGTCAGTTGACTTGAACCCAGCACTCATTGCCATGTAACCCTACTCGCAGCAGTAATAAGTTTAACGGGTTATACAATGTTTTGTTATAAGCATTTTGACGAATTGTGGACGCTGCTTATAAAGCGTGAACTTTAAAAGTGTGCATTGGTTATAACACGATTCTGCCCCATTAGTTTGATTATGTTGCCATTCCACGTATTTCTTATAACAGGGGTTTGCATAAGAACGGAACTATCCATTTATGGTGGAACTGAAGGTATTAACTCAATCAGTTAAGCTGTTTACTAATATTGTTAACTGTCATATGGTTTTTACTCCATCAGATAAACATCTTTCTTATATATTAAACTGTTAATTGACATTAGCTCAGACACATTTTCTGTTCTTTCCACAGTATAAATAGGATTAGTAAAAAATGTGTAACTCGAGAATAATGATCTATGAATATAGTAATAGAATCAAGTTAAGCTTGTCAAAGAAAAAGAAAATGAAGACATCTTTTCGTAATGGTGGTTCAGGTTTTTAGAGTGAGGAAGTGTCACGAATTTGATGTTTGCAAAATGAAAGGTGGAAGTTGTGCCTTGGTCCCTTAAAAAGATTATCTGCTTTTTCTGTGCGTACAGGTTTAGATGTCTGTGAGCAGTAGCTTGAATGTTTGCAGGTACACAGAGAAACCACGTTGAAACATTTGTATCGAAAGGTCATACAATTAGAAGGTCAAGCAGCAGTTTCTTTTTACAAAAGACAATGAGATTTTGGATTTAGTTAATTTAAACCACAAACTACTGACCAGAAACATATAAAATTTAGGTCTGATGTTTTTGACAAAATCGAACCAATCCCATTGTCAGAAATATTGAGATGCCATCAAGAGCATAACAAAAACGGGCAGTTGAAAAAAGACCCCACAGCTAATTGCCATCCACCAGACCAGATAGCCCTCAGCTCTCGAGAGAATTACTGCCTCTCTCCGTCTCCTCAAAATCTTATGAAGAACACCACCTAAATACCAATGATACCAATGATCCAACTAGTGAATATTCCTGACAGAAGAATTGACAGAGTAGGCACAGACCAATACAGAAGACACGCATTCTGGGCTGAAATTTGGAGAGAATGTTTATTTAAATATATCAGTGAGACTTGTATTTAATCAAACAAAATTCCATTAAAATCTTGATAGAATCGAGTTAAGTTTGTTTCTCACTTTAAAATCAACAAGTAACAATTTATTTGTCTAATTGAAACAGCGAACAAATTAACGAAACGATTCACAAAGCAAATAAATGCCTTCTATCCCAAATAAATAAAGATTTTAATGGAATACTGTTTGATTAAATATATGTCCCACTTATGAATTAGAAAAAAAACCCTTTCCAAACATCAACCCAGAATGTGTGTCTGCTGTATTGTTCCATGCCTTCTCTGCCGATTCTTCTATCAGGAACATTCAGATGGTGCTGAAACTTTGGAATTTCGACTCACTGATTCATGGAACCTCAATCATTGAGGATGTTCAAATCATAAATCCACAGGTTCCTCGAGTGACATAATGGAGATGGGATATATTACAGGAAATAAATGATCTGCCATGATCTAAATGAATGGCAGAGCAGGCCGAATTGTCTGCTACATGTCCTGCTCCATTTTGAAGTGCTTTCTCCATCACCTCCATCCTCGAGGCCAACAGTAAGTGAGGAGATGATGGACTTTGTCACTAAGAGTGCCACCATCTGATCACTTGCCTCTGCCATCTCTCTCCCTTCCTGACCTCACCAGGCCAAAATGACTTTAAAGTCCTTTTTTTTGAACACTCAGCTTATGTAATTCCACTCCCCGTCATGGTGTGTCAGTGCATGATTGTCCAATTGACTCACTTCTGAGTCCCTGAACCTGATTCATAGGTTGTCCTCCAAGGATCCCACCTGGGCCCCTCATAGGTCCTATCACTAGGTAGCAGCATCTGAATATTGTGTTACTTTACACACGTACACTGACAATATTCAGTTCCGTTTCACTGCTACCCACCTCCATTCCTCCACTTTCGCTAACTTATCGAACCATTTATTCCATAGACTGTGACAGATGAGCAAAACTTTCATCCAAGTAAAAACCGAGAAGACAAAGCTATTGTCTCCAGTTATCACAAGTTCTATTCCTTAACTATCAAGCCAATTCCTTTCCCTGGGAAATGTCTGAGGATCAACTACACATTTGTGGGGATAAATTTAAACTTGAAATGTGCTTCTGATCACTTAATGCAGAGAAAAAAAGGAATTATATACCTTTGAGCACAGTGGTTAAAGAGTAATTTTACCGAGGTGTGGAAATACTTTCGGGGGTTTCATCCTCCAAAAGAGGAATTGTTTCGTCTGCAAGATGGCTGGCAACCACAAAATGCAGCTTCAAAGTAAGTGGCAAAATCCAAGTGAGGATGTGAGGAGATGATCTTGCTCACTGAATTCTAATGATCCGGAGGAGATGGTGGAAACTGATCTGACAGTAACTTTCAAAAGTTACTTGAAACTTTCCTCAATAAGCAACGGCTTGCAAGTCAAGGGAGAAGGAAGAGGAGCATGAGACAAATTGTCGGTATTCTCAGAGACAATGCATGCACAATGGCAAAATGGCCACCTACTATGCTCAGTTTTTATTGTGTGTTTATAACGAGTTAGGGTTTAATTATTTACACAGTTCCTGTTTCATTACTAATCAGTTGTTTCTTTTTTTCAACAATTGGGAATAATGTCACTAAAATGTAAAATAATTAAATTATTGCAATGAACATTCAGAGCCCTATTACATCGCCTCTCAGTTTCCCGTAAAATTGAAGATTTTGCAGATTGCAGATTGTAAAAGACAAACAATCTCGATATTATTGCGTTAATAACCCAGGTACAAATGCACGAAAAATCTGCTAGTAACACACCACCTGCCTCTTCTTCCCCCAGTGATCAGTAATTCTCAGATCCCCTCCAAGAAAGACTTTATCTTTGAGTGACACAGATACTGAGTCAATCAAAGGAGTCACAATGGGAAAAGATTTGTGAAATAATGCAACCCCTTGCTAGACTTTAAATGCACTGATCTCATTACTTACTCATCATTCACTGCCACAATGTTCTCTGTCCCCGAGAGAAAGTCCGTGTCTATTTCACTCCATTAAACACCTGTTGTAGTGCCATCAAACTGTCCAGTATAGACATTACGTTATGTAAAACGCAGATCAAACTGAAGAGAACAAGTTGCACCCAAGGTCTTGTCAGTCCTAATCATTAAGACAGATCTGCAAAAGTAAGGTGAGGTAATGCCTGTTCTCTGTACTTTTCATGCAGCTGGGGAAAAGTACTGAGGCTGGCTCAGTGGTTAACACTGCTGCCTTTACAGCACTAGGGTCCCAGGTTCGACTCTGGTCTTGGGAGTGGAGTTGGCACATGCTCCCCATGTCTGCGTGGGTTTTGTCACCCAGTTCAAAGATGGGCAGGCCAGATCAATTGGCCATGGTAAATTTACCATAGTAATAGGCGCCTTAGTCAGAGGGAAATGGGTCTGGGTGGGCTACTTTTCGGAGGGTTAGTGTAGACTGGTTGGGCCGAAGGTCCTGTTTCCACTCTGTAGGGAATCTAAGCTAATCTGTCGGCAGATGAAATGACAGGTGTTTCTGCACACACTCGATCTGAAAGTGGATTAATTCTTTAAAACATGATTCTCGGCAAAGGATTCTGGTGTGAGATGTCCCACAATTGCTGCAATTTCCTCTCACATCTTTCTTAAATTGGATGATGTTTTCTTCTTGCTTTTCCTGTACATAAGCCCAACATCCCAACAGAGGAGGGGCCGATCATCAGAGCAGGGAAGGAATTCCATCATTTGAGCAGCTCAGCTGGAATATCATCTTTGCCTCTCTGCTTAGGAAGTGATCAAAGACCTGTATAGTCTTCAGGATTCTTCGGTCAACACGACCATGTCAGGAAGTTGCAGGAAAGCTTCAAAGAGAAACTGAGAGGTGTCTGTCTCACAGGAGAACAGCTCACAGTCGTTCTCAACCAAAACACAACATCAGTTTTGTCAGTTAGAAATGTCCTCCCTGCTGATTACAGTGTGGGCAGGGAGTTGTAAGTGGGAAACATAAGTGACAGATGGACCATGCACCAATTAATCTCATCCCACACAGCATGAGAATTCTATTGTCGCAAACAGTTGGGATAAGTTTAAATTGACCAATCCAGTGATTGGTTGCAGACCATTGTTCTGCCTTTGCATAATTCTGTTGGTCAGTGTTATAGTGTTCACACTGTGTCAGAAATGATCAAACTGAGTACCTTTCAAACAACATTAAAATCGATGTTGATTGATGAAGTTTGTGTTGATGCGCCTATAGAATACTTCTTTCTTAAGTTTCATGGTCTTCTATAACTGAGTTTCATAACAGATGGGCCACTGTCAACAGTGCACAAATCAGCGAGAATTGTCAGCAAGGATTAATCAGCAATTTCTCATTGGGGATGTTCATCAGTGAAGGCTTTCAAACACTGAATTGTAGATCGGCGATCAAAGGTACATTTAGATTTGAAGTATAAGTTTATAATTTCATTGTCAACAAGTCTCTGAGAGCTCTTGAACCTTGGCACGCATATGGACTGAGCTGCCAACGAAGTGGCTGAGGGGTACATTAACAGCATGTAAAAGTCATTTGGATAAATACGTGGACAGGAAGGGGTCAGAAGAATATGGTTTAAGTGCAGGGAAATGAGGTGAGCTTAGAATGACATTTTGGTTATCATGGGCCTTTTGGGCCAAAAGGCTTGTGTTCATGCTGGAGGACTCTATGACTCTAAGGGGAAAGATTTCAGATTGAGCTTTGTGATTGGACACTGCAGCCCCTAAAATCATTGCAGTTGTGCAGAATATTAAACTCCAGCCAGTTAGAGGGCTGCTCATCTCCACAGGAGCAAATCAAATACTTTTACAATATAAATCCTGCACGTTATTAACGTGAACAATAGCAGCAGAATCAACCCGACGTTCACTTCTTAACTGGCCGATATATCAGCAGGTATCACAACTGAATGCATCCCTTCCCAAACACGGCACACGGGAACAGCTTCACCTCAGTTTGAGTTTGTTCGTGGACAGAAAGTTTCTGAAGAAAGGGCACTGCAGTCAAAATGCTGACTCTGTTTCTCTCTCGAACAATGCAGCCCGACCAGCTGAGTTTCTCAAGCAAAATTAGTTTCTAAGTTGGATAACTGCCTGAAACTCTTTCAAGGGGGAGAGTGGCTGAAGTCTTTCTCCTTACACTGTACTCAGTGGTATGACAGGAAAACGAACACCCGAGTTAACCCCACCCTACAAACAGGGAAAGTGTATGTTCTCCCATACCATATAAACACCTGGTGGTTGACCAGGTGGATTGAGTGAATCATTTCCCACACACGGGCAAATGAACGCGGTCTCCCCTGTATGAACTCGCTGTCGTGCTGTGGTGGCTAGGGAGGGTGGAAGTGGGGGGGGGGGGGGGTGAGAAATGTGGAGGATAAATTGTTGATTTCGTTTCCACAGTAAACGCAGTTTCAGGGGCCTCTACTCAGTGTGAGCTCTCTGGTGTGACATCTGGGAGATGTCTAATGAAATCTCTTTCCACATACAGAACAGAAAAACAGCTTCTCCCCAATGGGACTGTGTCGATAGCTTTCCAACTGACATGAAAGATTGAATCTTTTCCCACAGTGAACACACTTCCACGGTTTCACCCTTGTGCCAGAGTTTCTGTGTCACTCCACGTTACACAATCACTTGAAGCTTTCATCCCACACACACCACTTGTACTGGGGTTTCCCTGCTGAAAGCAGTGTGATCGGCTTTGAAGCTGTGTCAGTGGTTAAAGCTTTTTCCACAGTCAGTGCTGCTCTGGAACCCTCCAACTCAGGTTACGTGCCTGCAAGCTTGGAAGGAGGTGAAGAAACATTTATTTCTTTTTCAAACAGCGAATGATGGGAGCTGGAAGTCACTGTCTGGAAGGGAAGTTGAGACAGCATCTCAAAATCCATTTAAAACAGGTGCCTAGATGGACATCAGAAGTCCTGTAATCTCCAAAGAGGCAATGCAAGACCTTTGAAAAAAAGAATGAATCTGGGTTGCACATTTATCCAGTGCAGACCATGCACAGTGTAACCTTTTCTACATCATTGAAATTGCTGAAAGTATTGAAATCATGAAACCAATTGAATATCCACTTCTCAGCCTTGGTCACATTGCATCCACATCACCTAAATGACAGGTACATCTTATTCTGTTCAATACTGTTTGCCCTGTCATTTCCTCTGTCTTGCTGAGAGGATAGGAAGGATATCAGCCATGGCACAAAGTGTCAGAGATCGGGTTGGTTGTAGGATCCACGGCAGGTCACAGTAATAGCAAGGTCACGAGAACTGGAGAATATTCCAGAGATTGGAAGGCATGCAGGGGCTGGGGGATGTTATAAGAATAGGGGGTGTTGGAGAGGTTAGAGGAGATTAAAAAGATGAGCATTATTTTATGCTTAGATAGAAATGAACTGGATGATCCATATCAAGAGCCTTGCAGATAGAAAGCATCCCGAACGTCCAATGAAAATGTTTGTGGGGTAGGGGCAGGAGAGATAAAGTCTATAGATATTACCCATCCCTGCACAGGTGAACAGAACTGTCCTGCTACTTAGGTTCCAATCAATCACACCAGTTAAATTTACATCATCTGGAACCAATCATATTCTCACACCATACTTGTCTATTGTAATCTGTCCGGAAGATTAGATTAGATTACATTACAGTGTGGAAACAGGCCCTTCGGCCCAACAAGTGCACACCGACCCCCTGCAACTCCTCTTTAAAAATTATTTCATGGCTGAGCCTGCATTTATTGTCAATCCCCTATTGCCCTTGAGAAGATGGTGGCGAACTGTCTTCTTGAACTGCTGCTACCAGGGCACTATTGGGCTTCACATATGAACTCTCTCATGTGCCTTTAGGTTAAAGGACAAAGTGAACCACTTCCCTCACAGGGAGCAGATGAATGGCTTCCCTGTTTTGTGAACTCGCTGGTGAGCAATGATAGAAGATTAACACATGAATCTCTTTCCACAGGGAGAGTTGCTCAACGGCTTCTTCTCCGTGTCAATTAGCTGATAAGTGAATCCGTTCTTCTACATGGAGCAGGTGAATGGTCTGCCCCTGGAGACAACAAGCTGGTGTAAATGAGGGTAGATTTCTCTCTGAAATTCTTCCCACAAGAAATGCAGCTGAATGGCTTCTTCCCAGTGTGAACTTGCTGGTGCTTACATAAACAGGCTGACAGAGTGAATCGTTGTCCACGTTCAGAGCAGGCCAAACACTTCTCCATGCTGTGAACTCTCTGGTGTGTCAATAGGGTGGATCTCTGAGAAAACACCATGCCACATCGGGATCAAGTGAATGGTTTCTGCCCAGTGAAAACTCGCTGATGTATCAGCATTGTGGATGACTGAGTGAAGCCCTTTCCGAACAAGGAGCATGTGAATGATCACTCCCCAGTGTGAGAGCATTCATGCACAGTGAGGATGGGAGGATGTGGGAGCCTCTGACCACAGGAGGTGCAGCTGAATGGTTTCTGCTCAGTGTGAATTCACTGGTGTGATCAGAGGCTGGATGTAAGAGTGAAACTCTTCCCACCCAGAGAGCAATGTGTGAAATCACTGGTGTATATTCAATGAGCATCTGACAATCTTTGTACTGTAGGTGCAGTTGAATGGCCTCTCCTCAGTCTGAATCTGCTGGTGTGACACGAGTTTAGATGATCTGAATATTTTTTTTTCCCACACACAGAGCAGGTGAATGGCTTCTCCCCAGTGTGAATGGTTCGATGGATTTCCAACAAGACATCCAATTTCCAATTGGATGTCTTGTTGGAAATCCATCGAACCATTCACACTGGGGAGAAGCCATTCACCTGCTCTGTGTGTGGGAAAAAAAAATATTCAGATCATCTAAACTCGTGTCACACCAGCAGATTCAGACTGAGGAGAGGCCATTCATTGGATGTCTTGTTGGAAATCCATCGAACCATTCACACTGGGGAGAAGCCATTCACCTGCTCTGTGTGTGGGAAAAAAAAATATTCAGATCATCTAAACTCGTGTCACACCAGCAGATTCAGACTGAGGAGAGGCCATTCAATTTCCAATTGGATGTCTTCTCCCAATCGCACATTATTCCAGTGTCTCAGTAGTATCGTTGTATGTGTAATTGTCTAGTTGAATGAAAGTTATCCTTGCACAGACCACACATACAGTCTCATTCTCGATTGGAGAATTTTGTTTTCTCAAACTGTCTGAATGGTTGAAGCCCCTTTCATTGTCTGCACACTGGAACGCTCATTTCTGTGTCTGTCCCGGTGCTTATTGAGTCGCACTGATGTTTATATTTTGTTGCAGAAAGACAGGACACATGTTTCTCCTTCCATATTCAAATGTTAAAGGTGTGTACATCCTTATGAACTGAGTGACTCTGTAAAACCTGGACAAGACATTTTCCTAAGGGCTCTGAACCCTGCAATTCCTTCCTCTGGTAAAATGAGATGAAAGAAAGTCAGTCAGGAGATACAAGCTCAAAACAGGCCATTTCAATTTTTATGGAATACATTTTCAGAGAATTCATAGAATCCAAAAACTGTGGAAACAGACCATTTTGGCCCAGCAAGTCCACACCGAACCTCCGAAAATTAACTCCCAGACCCATTCCCTCACCCTATTGCTCAACATTTTCCCTGACCCGATTACTCAACATTTTTCCCTGACTGATGTACTTAACCTAGACTCCTCTGAACAGTGTGAGCAATTCAGGATGGCCACCTAACTTGCACATCTTTAGACTGTGGGCGGGAACTGGAGCATCCAGCAGAAAGCACACAGACTCGGGGAAAATGTGCAACATTCACATAAACATCGCCTGAGGCTGGAACCGAAAGCACGTTCCTGTTGCTGCGAGGGAACAGTGAGCCACCGTGCTGCCCAAGTTTCCTCATTGTTCCTGTTGTGGTTGTTGGTTAATCCTCTCCGTCCAAATTCCAATGTTTCCTTTCTGACTAGAGATCAGGCCCTCGTTGAAACAAGGGCAGGATTTATACAATTAATGATAGTGCCCTGGGTAGTGTTGTAGAACAGGGAGACCTAATGCTCAGATACATAATTTTTTGAAATTTGATAGAGAGGCAAAGAAAATGGATAAGAATGTATTTAGCATACTTGACTTTATTTCTCAGACCATTGCAGATAGGAGTCGGGACGTCATGTTGAGGTTGTATAGTATGTTGGTGAGGCCTCTTCTGCAGTACTGCGTACAATTCTGAGCGAACTGGTATAGGAAGCTAAATTGGAGATGCTTCGGAAAAGACTGAGCAGGTTGTTGCTAGTAATGGAGGGTTTGAGCCATTTAAAAAGGCTGGATAAGGTGAGACGTTTTCACTGGAGCATAGGAGGTTAATGGGTGATCATAAAATTATGACAGTCAGAGACAAGATGAACAAGAAGGGTATTTTCCCCCAGGTGGGGAAGTTTAAAACTAAGTGATGCATTTGTAGGGTGAGAAGAGAAACTCATAAAAAGACGATGAGTGATAACTGTTTTATACAGAGAGCATTTCATGTGTAGAATGAACTGCTAAAGGACATGCTGTATGCAGGCACCATCACAGCATTTCAAATACTTTTCGATAAGTTCATGAATAGGAAAGGGTTAGAAGAATATGGGTCAAAAGCAGGGAGGTGGGATGACTTTAGTTTGGGAACAATCGATTACTCTATAATTCAATTATGTTTCTGCAAAGTGGTTTATTATTTATCCTCCTCCCTCCCACATCCCCAGTTGGGAACCATCCTCCTTCAGCTTCCCAGGGTGGACAAACGTTACAAACAATTTTCAATGAATATTCAGCAAAAAAAGGCAATTTATAAAAGATTCAGGATTGAAATTGGGAAGAAACAAGCTTTTGTCTTGGTTTGAATTTGGCGTATGCATGTCCTCCTTTTGCAGCCCCTTGTGAAAGGAAGAATGTGCATGCTCCCTGTTGGACGTTGCCCCCAGTAAAGATGTTGGCTCTCAATCTGAACACTGTTCCACTCTCGGCCCACTGCCTTTTGCTGGCCAGCTTCAATCCAAGGCCTCAAACGTCTCATTCTGATCAAGAGAATTTCCCAGTGTTTATAAATCTTTCCAATCCATTCCCGCTCAACTCCAGCGATGCACTCGGCTTTCTCACTTTTTACCATCTTGTCGCACCAGTTTCCCATGTAGCCAAACAGGAGGTGGGATGAACACAGCAAGTCTGAAAGGATCAGTAGGTGGAAAAATCAATGTTTTGGGTAAAAGTCTTCTTCAGTCATTCTACTTTGGATGACAGCACCTGCAGTAATTTTGTCTCTCACCAGTTTGCCACAGCCAGCTATTTAAGTACAGCCACGCTGTGCCTGCGTGAAGGAAAGTACCCGTCACATCTGTGCCGCCCTTCATTCACATTTATTGGCCAGGTGCTTTTGCTGCTTCCTTTAGGCACGCCCTGTTCCTTTTGGTTGGCCATTTTTGCCAATCACCGGGGCCACTTTGTGATTGGTTTGATTTAATTTATAATTGTCACATGGTCATGGCTACAGTGAAAAGTTTTGTTTTGTTGGGAAAACGCTGTTCTTGAAGTTGCTGGTATTTGTGCTGTTCTGTCTTTTGGAAGAGGTTGTAAAAGATTATGACCGGAATGTGACGTGTCTATGTTGGCTGCCTTTCTGAGGCAGCAAGAAGTGTAGATGGAGTCAATGGATGGAATGTTGGCACCTGTGATGTACTTGGCTGTGTTTCCATCACTGCAATTTCTTACAATCCTAGGCAGAACAGTTGACCTTACGAATTCGTGATGCATTTGGATAGAATACTTTCAATGGTTCAACTATAAAAGCTGTTCGGTGTCCTTGTGAACGTGCCAAATTTCTTTAGTCTCCTGAGAAAGTAGAGGAGTTGTGCTCTCTTGTCCATTGCATCAATGTGAGTGGAGGAGGACACATTCCTAGGTAAAAACAAGAACTGCAGATGCTGGTAACCAGAATCTAGATTAGAGTGGTGCTGGAAAAGCACAGCAGGTGAGGCAGCATCCGACGAGCAGGAAACTCGACGTTTCAGGGAAGGGCTTTTGCCACTCTAATCAAGGACAAATTGTTAGTGATCGTCACTCCAAGGAATTTCGTGTCGAACATCTCCATGTCAGCTCCATTGATGTAGATAGAAGCGTGCCCTCAACATTGCTTCCAATCACCAGCTCTTAATTTTGCTACTACAAAGATTGGGATATCTATGTTTACACAACGTCACCAAGAATTCTACCTCTTTCCTGTACTCTGTTGTCATTGTTTGAGATCCAGCCTAAAACAGTGATGTCATCAGTGAACCTATAGATAGAGTTAGGATGAGATTTTGACAGAGATGAAAGTGTACATTGAGTACAGTGCGGGGCTGTGTACACAACCTTGCAAGGCACAGATGTTGAGAGTTACCATGGAGGAATTATTGTTGTCTATCCTCCTTGATTGAAATCTGTGAGTCAGGAAGTTGAGGATTCGGTTGCAGAGGGCAGAGCCGAGATCTAGGTCACAGAATTTGGAGATTGGTTTTGTTGGCATTACAGTGTTGGAGACGGAGCTGTAGACAATAAGTAGAAGCAGGACCTAGGTATCTTTATTATGCAAATCTTCCAGGGATTATTGTAGAGCTAGGGAGTTGGCATGTGCCTGGTAGGCAAACTGCAAGGGGTCAAATGCACGCTGGAAGGCTGGAGTTGATATGAGCCATGAGTAGCCTCTCAAAGCACTTCATAATTATGGAGTTTAGAGTCACCGAGCGGAAGGCATTGAGGCAAGTTATATGTGTTCACTTCAGTACCCGGATGATCGTGATCTTTGTGAACAGTTAGTGACGTCAGATTATAAGAAGGAGAGGTTAAAGATGTCATGGCATACTCTCTCCAGCTGGTCGTCACAGGATCTGAGTGTACAGCTGGGGAACACATTTGGGCCAGTCTTTTTCTGCAGGTTCACTCTCAAGAAGACCAATCTGACAGCAGCTGGAGTTTTTGAGGTAATATGTGCGTCTGGAGCAGTTAGGGCAGGTGACAACATTCCACTGCTCTTCCACTTGAACTCAGCATAAAAAGTATTGACCGCATCATGGAGGGATGCATTTTTATCCGCTATTCGGTTGTGCTTCATTTTATTGTCCGTTGTGTAGTGTAGGCCTTGCCACAGATAGCCGATGTGTGTGTGGTTAGATTGGTATTACTGGTATTACTGGAATTGCTGGTATTCCATCTTGAATTTTTTAATAGCCTTGCAAAGTTTGTCTCTGGATTTCCTGACAAATTCTGGGTTGGCTGACCTGAACGCTAAACTTCCCAGCTCATCCGTGGTTTCTTTTTAGGGAATATCTGGACTGACTTCTTTGGCATGCATCCCTCTACAGACTTGCTAATGAATCTGCGACATGGTGTATATTCATCTAGGTTGGCTGCTCAGTTTTGAAATCTGTACCAGTCTACCTATTCCAAGTAGCCCTGAAGAAGCTCTTTTGCTGCCTGGGACCAGTACTCTGCAACTTTCTCTCCTGGGACCTCATGTTTCAACTTCTGCCTGCAAGCTTGGAAGGAGGTGAAGAAACATTTATTTCTTTTTCAAACAGCGAATGATGGGAGCTGGAAGTCACTGTCTGGAAGGGAAGTTGAGACAGCATCTCAAAATCCATTTAAAACAGGTGCCTAGATGGACATCAGAAGTCCTGTAATCTCCAAAGAGGCAATGCAAGACCTTTGAAAAAAAGAATGAATCTGGGTTGCACATTTATCCAGTGCAGACCATGCACAGTGTAACCTTTTCTACATCATTGAAATTGCTGAAAGTATTGAAATCATGAAACCAATTGAATATCCACTTCTCAGCCTTGGTCACATTGCATCCACATCACCTAAATGACAGGTACATCTTATTCTGTTCAATACTGTTTGCCCTGTCATTTCCTCTGTCTTGCTGAGAGGATAGGAAGGATATCAGCCATGGCACAAAGTGTCAGAGATCGGGTTGGTTGTAGGATCCACGGCAGGTCACAGTAATAGCAAGGTCACGAGAACTGGAGAATATTCCAGAGATTGGAAGGCATGCAGGGGCTGGGGGATGTTATAAGAATAGGGGGTGTTGGAGAGGTTAGAGGAGATTAAAAAGATGAGCATTATTTTATGCTTAGATAGAAATGAACTGGATGATCCATATCAAGAGCCTTGCAGATAGAAAGCATCCCGAACGTCCAATGAAAATGTTTGTGGGGTAGGGGCAGGAGAGATAAAGTCTATAGATATTACCCATCCCTGCACAGGTGAACAGAACTGTCCTGCTACTTAGGTTCCAATCAATCACACCAGTTAAATTTACATCATCTGGAACCAATCATATTCTCACACCATACTTGTCTATTGTAATCTGTCCGGAAGATTAGATTAGATTACATTACAGTGTGGAAACAGGCCCTTCGGCCCAACAAGTGCACACCGACCCACCGAAGCGCAACCCACCCATACCCCTACATTTATCCCTTACCTAACACTACGGGCAATTTAGCATGGCCAATTCACCTGACCTGCACATCTTTGTGACTGTGGGAGGAAACCGGAGCACCCGGAGGAAACCCACGCAGACACGGGGAGAACGTGCAAACTTCACAGTCAGTCGCCTGAGGCGGGAATTGAACCCAGGTCTCCGGCGCTGTGAGGCAGCAGCGCTAACCACTGTGCCACCGTGCCGCCCAGTTGAAGACTGGTCCAAAATTGTTAACCGAGAGCCTGCAAGGAGTTCTTTCTGTTTTACCAGTTTTAGTTCAGAATCACGCCTAAACTCAGAAAGGGCAGACTTTGTAGAGTCTCCCTGTGTCCATCACCATCAACAAATATTATACTGTTTTGAAAGCTGTTGGCAGGGCTGACCGACCAGGGGAAAGCATCTGTAGATCTTTATCATTGAGCCTGGCTTTGTGACACAGAAGGGAATGGGAGAGAATAGGTTATTGTAATCGGTGATTTTATCTTCCCTAATGTTGATTGAAAACTCCTTCGTTCAAATACCTTTGATGAAGCAGTTTTGTCAGGAGTGTCCAGGAGGGTACACATAAGCCAATTAGAGGGGAGGCTAATTTGAATGCTGTACTTGGCAATGGAACAGGCCAAGTGTCCAATCTCTCACTGAGACAACTTTTCAGTGATAGTGATGCCAACTCCCTGACCTTTACTATCATCAGAGAGAGGGATAGGAGCAGACATAGAACATAGAACAGTACAGCACAGAACAGGCCCTTCAGCCCACGATGTTGTGCCGACCACTGATCCTCATGTATGCACCCTCAAATTTCTGTGATCATATGCATGTCCAGTAGTCTTTTAAATGTCCCCAATGACCTTGCTTCCACAACTGCTGCTGGCAACGCATTCCATGCTCTCACAACTCTCTGTGTAAAGACCCGCCTCTGACATCCCTTCTATACTTTCCTCTAACCAGCTGAAAATTATGACCCCTCCAGTTAGTCATTTCTGTCCTGGGAAATAGTCTCTGGCTATCGACTCTATCTATCCCTCTCATTATCTTGTATACCTCAATTAGGTCCCCTCTCCTCCTCCTTTTCTCCAATGAAAAAAGTCCGAGCTCAGTCAACCTCTCTTCATAAGGTAAGCCCTCCAGTCCAGGAAGCATCCTGGTAAACCTCCTCTGAACCCTCTCCAAAGCATCCACATCTTTCTTATAAAAGGACGACCAGAACTGGACACAGTATTCCAAGTTCGGTCTAACCAAAGTTTTATAGAGCCTCAACAAGTTCTCACGACTCTTAAACTCAATCCCCCTGTTAATGAAATCCAAAAGACCATATGCTTTCTAAACAACCCTGTCCACTTGGGTGGCCATTTTAAGGGATCTATGTACCTTCACACCAAGATCCCTCTGTTCCTCCTATCCTTAATCCTGTACTCAGCTTTCAAATTCGACCTTCCAAAATGAATCACCTCGCATTTATCCAGGTTGAACTCCATCTGCCACCTCTCAGCCCATCTCTGCATCCTGTCAATATCCCGCTGCAGCCTACAACAGCCCTCTATACTGTCAATGACACCCCCAACCTTTGTGTCATCTGCAAACTTGCTGACCCATCCTTCAATCCCCTCATCCAAGTCATTAATACAAATTACAAACAGCAGAGGCCCAAGGACAGGGGCTTGTGGAACACCATTCACCACAGACTTCCAGGCAGAATAATTTCCTTCTACTACCACTCGCTGTCTTCTGTTGGCCAGCCAATTCTGTATCCAGACAGCTAAGCTACCCTGTATCACATTCCTCCTGACCTTCTGAATGAGCCTACGATGGGAACCTTATCAAATGCCTTGCTGAAGTCCACATACACCACATCCACAGCTCGACCCTCATCAACATTTCTAGTCACATCCTCAAAGAACTCAATAAGGTTTGTGAGGCATGACCTGCCACTCACAAAGCCGTGTTGGATCATTTAATCAAGCCATGCTCTTCCAGGTGGTCATAAATCCTATCACTCAGAATCCTTTCTGACACCTTGCAGACGACAGACGTGAGACTTACTGGTCTGTAATTGCCGGGAATTTCTCTATTTGCTTTCTTGAAGAGAGGAATTACATTTGCTTCTCTCCAGTCCTCAGGTACGACTCCAGTGGAGACCGAGCATGCAAAGATCTTCACAAGTGGTGAAGCAATTGCATTTCTCGTTTCCCAAAGCAGCCGAGGACAAATCTGGTCCGGGCCTGGCGACTTGTCAATCTTAATGTTTGACAACATTTTCAGCACATCAGCATCCTCTATCTCTATCCATTCCAGCTTGCACACCTGCTCTTCAAAGGTTTCATTCACTACAAAGTTCGTTTCTTTCATAAAGACAGAAGCAAAAAACTCATTTAGGGCTTCCCCTACCTCCTCAGACTCCATACACAAATTCCCTATGCTATCCCTGATCGGCCCTACTCTTTCTGTGATCATTCTCTTATTCCTCACATAAGTGTAAAATGCCTTTGTGTTCTCCCTAATCCGTTTTTTGGATTAGATTAGATTACTTACAGTGTGGAACCAGGCCCTTCGGCCCAACAAGTCCACACCGCCCCGCCGAAGCACAAGCCACCCATACCCCTACATTTACCCCTTATGTAACACTACGGGAAATTTAGCATGGCCAATTTACCTAACCTGCACATCTTTGTGACTGTGGGAGGAAACCGGAGCACCCAGAGGAAACCCCTGCAGACACGGGGAGAACGTGCAAACTCCACACAGTCAGTCACCTGAGGCGGGAATTGAACCCGGGTCTCTGGCGCTGTGAGGCAGCAGTGCTAACCGTTCTGCCAAGCTTTTCTTGTGCCCCTTCCTGGCTCTCCTCAGACCATTTTTAAGCTCCTTCCTCGCCTGCCTGTAATCCTGTAGAGCTGGGTTTGACCCTAGCTTCCTCCACCTTAGGTAAGTTACCTTCTTCCTTTTGACGAGAAGCACCACCGCTCTCGTCATCCAAGGTTCCTTTATCTTACCACTTCTTGCCTGTCTCAGAGTGGCATATTTATTCATCACTTGCAACAACTGTTCCTTAAACAGTCTCGACATGTCTATACTGTCTATACCATGGAAAAATTGCTCCCAATCCATGCTTCCAAACTCATGTCTAATCGCATCATCGTTTCCTCTTCCCCAATTAAATATCCTCCCATTTTGCCTAATCCTTTCCTTCTCCATAGCTATGTAGAATGTGAGCCAGTTGTGGTCACTATCAACAAAATGCTCTCCCACCACAAGATCTGATACCTGCCCTGGCTCATTTCCGAGCATCAAGTCGAGAATGGCCTCTCCCCTCGTCGGCCTGTCAACGTACTGAGTAAGGAAACCCTCCTGAACACACCTTACAAAAGCAGCTCCATTCAAATCTTCTGCTCGAAGCAGGTTCCAATCAATATTGGGAAAGTTAAAGTCACCCATTGCAACAACCCTACTACGTCCACTCGTTGCCAAAATATGCCGACCTATGCTTTCTTCCAGCTCCCTGGGTGACTGCTCCCTTGCTGTTCCTCATTTCCACCCATACTGACTCAGTAGGCAGATCTTCTTCGACAGTGGAAGCTTGTGTAGCTGTGATACCCTCTCTGATTAGTAGTGCTACACCCCCTCCCTTTCCCCCCTCCCTATTCTTTTTAAATGCTCTAAACCCTGGAACATCCAGCAACCATTCCTGTCCCTGAGAAGCCCATGTCTCTGTTATGGCCATAACATCATAGCACCAGGTACTGATCCATGCTCTAAGTTCATCACTTTTATTCCTGATACTCCTTGCGTTAAAACAAACACACTTTAACTGATCCCTTGGTTCCTTCCCAGGAAAATCCTTCCCACTAGCTGGTCTACCTCTTGCTATTGCCTCATCTGCGTCAACTCTCACTTCCGGTATGCAGCTCAGGTTCCCACCCCCCTGCCATACTAGTTTAAACCCTCTCGAACAACTCGAGCAAACCTTCCACCCAGGACATTTGTCCCCTTTCAGTTCAGATGCAACCCGTCTTTCTCGTACAGGTCCCACTTCCCCAGAAGGCATCCCAATTATCTACCTATCTGAAGCCCTCCCTTCTACGCCAACTGTGCAGCCACGTTTTAAGCTGCACCCGCTCCCTGTTCCTCGCCTCGCTATCTCGTGGCACCGGTAGTAAACGAGAGAACACTACTCTGTTCGTCCTGCTTTGCAGCTTCCATCCTAACTCCCTGAATTCAATTTTTATATCCTCGATCCTTTTTCTGGCTATATCATTAGTGCCAATATGTAACAAGATTTCTGGCTGTTCGCCCTCCCCTTTTAGAACTTTATACACCCGATCGGAGACGTCCCGGACCCTGGCACCAGGGAGGAAACATACCTTCCGGGAATCCCGATCCTGATCACAAAATCTCCTGTTGATTCCCTTAACTATCGAGTCCCCTACCACGAGTACTTTTCTATTCTGCCCCCTTCCCTTCTTTTCCACATTGTCAGGCTCAGTGCCAGAGAACTGACTGCTATGGCTTTCCTCTGGTAGGTCTTCCCCCCCAGCAGTATCCAAAACGGGATACTTATTGCTGAGGGGAATGTCCACAGGGGAATCTATGCACTGTCTGTCTGTCCCCTTTCCTCCCCCTTACTGTAACCCATCTATCCTTGTCCTGAGCCTTAGGAGTGACCAACTCCCGGCAACTCCTCTCAATTACCCCCTCAGCCTCACGAATGATCCGTAGTTCATTCAGCTCCAGCTCCAATTCTCTAACACGGTTTTCAAGGAGCTGGAGTTGGGTGCACTTCCCGCAGATGTAGCCAGCGGAAACGTGTGCCATGTCTCCCACCTGCCACATTCTGCAGGAGGAGCAAGAAACTGCCCTAGCATCCATACCCGACTTATCTGATCACCCACTCAGTACTAAAGTAGAAAGCTTAGTTCAAGTTGGTATAAAATTAATAACAAACTTATATTCAATAGAGGAAGTTTAGAATGAACCTTACCTTATTAACTCGGTTAGAGGAGGAGGGTGGGTGGGAGACACTACAGTTGTAGAGTCTCGGGTTTAGCCACCTTGCTGATATATATTGTCACTGCTTTCCTTCCCAGCTCCCGTCTGGTCCTCGTCACTTCCTCCACTGCTCCCGCTCCTTCTGTGAAAGGGAAAACACTGCTGTCTGTTACCGGTAAGTATTTTTTTAAAAACTGCCTTACCTTAGTTGCATTCTTTCGGACAGTATGGAAAAATACGCAATTGGGAAAGGAGGAATTACAATGTTATTAGGCAAGAGATGGGGCACCTAAATTGAGCACAGATATTCTCAGTAAAATGCATGACAGAAGTGTGGAGGTTGTTCAGGAATTACTTGCTGATAATGCTGGATAGCTTTGTCCCACTGAGGGAAAAAGTAATGGTAGGGTGAAGGAATCATGAGTGATAAGGGATGTGGAACATCTAGTCAAGAAGAAGAAGGAAGCCTACGTAAGATTGAGGAGGCAAGGATCAGACAAGGCTCGAGATGATTACAAGGGAGTCAGGAACAAACTGAAGAATGGACTTAGCAGTGTTAGAAGGGGGCCATAGAAAATCTTTAGCGGATAGGATTCAGAAAAAACCCATAGGCATTCTACCCTCATGTGAGTAGTAAGAAGATGAGGGTGAGGGTAGGGCTGATCAGGGATAGTTGGAGGAACGTGTGCCTGGGTTTGGACGAGATCCTTAACGAATACTTTGCCTCGGTATTCAATACTGAGAAGGACCTTGACGTTTGTGATGACAGTGTAAACAGGCTGATACGCTCGAACAAGCATACGGTATGTTGGCTTTATGAGCAAGGGATTGAGTTTAAGAGCAGCAAAGTTATGCAGCAGCTCGATGAAGACTTTGTTCGAACGCACTTGAAATATTCTGTTCAGTTCTGATCGCCGCATTATAGGACGGATATGGACGGTTTGCACAGTTTGTAGAAGAGAATTACCAGGATGCTGCCTTGATTGGAGGGCATGTCTTATGAAGAAAGTTTGATGGAGCTGTGGCTTCTCTCACTGAAGTGAAGAAGGTGAGTGGCGACTTGATAGAGGTGTACAAGGTGATGAGACACATGGATAGAGGAAATAGTCAGAGATGTTTTTGGCTGTCATGAGGGACATAATTTTAAGGTGATTGGAGAAAGGCGAAGGGGAGATGTCAGAGGTCGGTTCTTTACACAGAGAATTGGGGGAGCGTGGAATGCCCAGCTAGTAGTGGTAGAGTCAGATACATTTGCGATATTTAAACACCTCTTGGATAGACACATGGATAATAGGACAACGGAGGGTATATATGTTAGTTTGATCTTAGAGTAGGATAAAAGGTCGGCATAACATTGAGGGCTGAAAGGCCTATACTGTGCTGCGCTATTCGATGTTCTATGTTCTAATAGGTAAATAGATTTATAAGAAGCCCAAGTGCACTGGGCAGTTAGTGATCCACGCACACGTTCTGAATATAAGGCTCACAATGAGATCAGGAAGATTCCAGGTTTTGCCTGAACATGATCAGCTGCTCTCACATACACTGGAACTGAGCTCCAATGTCCAATCAGGAAGATCACAGACTCTCTCTCCAGACTGTGCAGAGTAAGCTGCTGGTCCCTATTCCAGTATGGAGTCCCATAGTCAGAACGGGAATATCGCAGGCCTGATAGTGGGCGTGTCTATTTGCAGCTCCACAGCAATTTTTAAAATGGAAACCACAGCAAACCAGGCAAATGCCAGATTACTTCCTCTGTACCAACAAACTGCCAAAATCTTTAACATTCTCCATAGTCTCTTTGCATCCTGTCTCCATAAATCCTCCAGTTTCAATAAACATTCCAACTTCTTAAAAATCTTCCGATCCCTGGAAAGCTCCCTTATGCCAAACATCCTTCCTGCCTATGGATAAGGTTACAGAAAGACAGGGATTTTTAGTTTTTGAAGAGGATTAGTTGCAGTGTTCGGAATGGATTGACCAGGTTACAGAGATAGCATATTATTAGAGTTTGAGGGGTCTGAAGACATCACACAGCACCATGCAGAAATCTCACTGCACAGAAGGATGTCATCATATCTGTGGCAGTTCTTTGACTGAACTTACTACTGAATAATGATCTCTTGCTTTCCGCCATATCCATACACTTCAACTTTAATCACAACAATCAACCAAACCCCTCTTGGATGCAACACTTCAACCTGTTTCTGCAATTCATCGAAGCAGTCCTAAGTCGTTGACGAGTGAAAATGGTTCTACTCACATTACTCTTTCTTCTTTTACATATCATTTTAAATCTGTGTCCTTAGTTATTATTCATATACTGAGAAGAAGCGGTTCAATCCTAACTATTAAATTCAGTCTGCCCAGAAGTTTGAAAACCACCACCAGATCTCGACCTAGCCTGCTTCTCCCAGAAGCGTTAGAGACACAAAAAACTGCAGATGCTCGAAATCAAAACGCACAGGCAGGAGGTTGATAGAATACAACAGGCCAGGCAGTATCAGGAGGTAGAGAAGATATTTGGATTGTAACCCTTCTTCAGGACTGGGGGTGAGTGTAAGGGGAGCTGCAGATAAAGGGGTGGCAGGAGCAGGGTGGTGAAATGGGGACAGGTGCAGACAGGTAGAGGGCCCGACATGGTGGATCAAAGGGAAGAATGAATCCAATTGGTGGCAGGAAGCAGTGGAAGGGTGGGGCAGGGGCTTAGAATGAGAGTCAGAGGATGGGGAGGCAGGCCTTTTGAAATTGGAGAACTCAGTTTTAAGACCTCGGGCTATAGGCTACCCTGGCAGAAGATGAGATTTTGTTCCACCAATTTGTGCTACAGTTCATTTTGGCAATGGAGAAAGCCAAGGGTGGTCATGTTGGAAAGGGAGTGGTCGGGAGAATTGAAATGGGTGGTGACTGTGATGTGCTGCCGGTTCCTACAAACCCGGCTGCGATGCTCAGTGAACCATTCCCTAAGATTATGTTCAGTCTGTCTGATGTACAGACGTCCACACCTGGAGCTCCAGTAATGCATCTGATAATAAAACCACACCCACCCTGAACCTCCAGGTACTGTTTCCTGCAAACGGAATAAATACAAGATCTGCAGGCACCCCCTCACCTTCATCCAGGGCCCCAAATAGTCCTTCCAGGTGATACAGAGTTCCACCAGCCTCTCTTCCAACTTAGTTTACTGCACCAGGTGCTTCCAATGTGGTCTGCAGGACATCAGGGAGAGTGAACGTAAACGTGGGTTATTGTTCACTGAATATTGCAGCCTACCGGACCACCCAGTCACTGCCAAAATCAATTTCCCCTACCAGTCACTTTCCAACATAACCATCCTTGGCTTCCTCCATTGCCAAAATGAAACACTCCGTAAATTGAAGAAAAACACCTCACCTTCTGCCAGGGTAGCCTACAGCCCGAGTCGCATCATTGCGTTCTCCAATTTCAAATAACTTCTCTCCCCATTCCCGACTCCTTTCCCAGCACCTATGTAGCACTCCCACTGCTCCCTGTAACCAACCGGGTTCATTCCTCCCATTTCCCAACCCAGTCATACCCTCAACCTGTCTTCACCTATCCCCACCCTACACCCTGCCCCCGCAACCCTCAATTTGCAATTACTCCCACCCCACCCCTCGTCCTGAAGAACGGTTACAACCCAAATGTCGACTTCTCTACCTCCGGATGCTGCCTGGCCTGGTCTGTTCTTCCAGCCTCCTGCCTGTGTATTTCTCTCCGAATGGTTTATTCCCAACTGCTACTACCTTCATAAGTGAAGTTTATCGTCCGCTGGATCATTTTTGTAAATCACTTGCTCACCTTCTGCAATGTGTGCACATACGTCCTATAATTTGACAACCAGACATGTACACAATATTTCAGCTGGGGTCTAACATGCGTCTTATGCAAGCTAAGCGTCAGCTGCTGCTTCTTAAACTCTGTGTCAATATTAATAAACCAAGGACACTGTATTCATTACTTATTTGTCTCTTCATTTCTGCTGCCAATTTCAATGATTTGTGAACGCATGTCTCTTTGCTCCGTATCTCTGCCGGTTTTATGCTCTATTTGATATTATCTTTTTAGCGAGAAAAAAGCGCTGTCTCATGCTTTTCTGTGTTGAACTGCACACACTAATTTTCAGCGACTCTTCCAACTTGTCAAGGTTTTTTTGGAATTCTACGCTGACTTCCACACAGGTTAAAATTTCTCCAAGTTTCATGTCAATTTTAAACATTGAAATAGTCCACTGAGCAACCAAGATCACAATAATTAATATATATACAAATGGATGAGGGTCCCAAAAGCTTCCTTCAACATGAATGATCCTGTTGCAATATGAGGTAACCTCTTTGCTGTCCACTATACCTCCAACTTTGGTGTCATCTGCAAACTTACTAATTGTGCCACTTATGCTCGCATCCAAATCATTTATGTGAATGACAAAATGTAAAGGATATAGCACCGATCCTTGTGGCATTCCCCTGGTCACAGGCCTCCAGTCTGAAAAGCAACTCTCCACCACCACCCTCTGTCTTCTACCTTTGAGCCAGTTTGGCAAATGGAGTTTAATTCAGATAAATGCGAGGTGCTGCATTTTGGGAAAACAAATTTTAGCAGGACTTTTACACTTAATGGTAAGATCTTGGGAGTCTTGCTGAACAAAGAGACCTTGGAGTGCAGGTTCATAGCTCCTTGAAAGTGGAGTCGCAGGTACATAGGATAGAGTAGAAAGCGTTTGGTTTTCTTTCCTTTATTGGTCAGAGTATTGAGTACAGGTGTTGGGAGGTTATGTTGCGGCTGTACACGACATTGGTTCGGCCACTGTTGGAATATTGCTTGCAATTCTGGTCTCCTTCCTATCGGAAAGATGTTGTGAAACTTGAAATGGTTCAGAAAAGATTTACAAAGATGTTGCCAGGGTTGGAGGATTTGAGCTCTAGGGAGAGGCTGTACAGGATGGGGCTGTTTTCCCTGGAGCGTCGGAGGGTGAGGGGTGACCTTATTGAGGTTTACAAAATTATGAGGGGCACGGATATGGTGAAAAGGCAAAGTTTTTTTCCCTCTCCTGAAAGAGACCTAAGGGGCAACTTTTTCACGCAGAGGGTGGTACTTGTATGGAATGAGCTGCCAGAGCATGTGGTGGAGGCTGGTACAATTGCAACATTTAATAGGCATTTGGATGGGTATATGAATAGGAAGGGTTTGGATGGATATGAAGCCAGGTGCTGGCAGGTGGGACTAGATTGGGTTGGGATATCCGGTCGGCATGGATGGGTTGGACCGAAGGGTCTGTTTCCATGCTGTACATCTCTATGACTCTATGAATCTATAATCTCAGTGATGTACTGCTCTCATCTCACTAATTCGGAAAGAGGACAGCCTCCTCTGAGTGTGGAGTCGAACCGTTTGGACAAAGATACTGTCGTGTGTAGCTTAAGGATACACTGCTCAGCGACAAAGGAATAAAATCACGGGGTGTGGGGTGGGGGAAACTTGATCAAGATATCGTATTGACTATGTTTGTGAGAATATCTGTATGTGGGGGTGGTGTGGGGATAGAGGGGAGTAGCATATTTCGTTACCTTCACAATTGTTAACTGAATTTCCACAGTGAGCCGTGTTTCTAAATATATCCTAACACAACAGAAAATTTACCGCTTCTACAATACGTCCAATTTAAATTAAAACCAGTGAAAGACGTTGCAATCTCAAAATCCCCATGGTAATCCCACAACGTACAAGTGAAATGACGTCAAATGCTGAGCCCTGGATGGAATATAAACAGACTGCCTGTCTCTCAGACTGGAAGTTTGTGTAATTTTCAGTTCAGAGAGAAAATGCATTATCCAATTGGCAGCTTCATGAAAATATATTATCTGATCCTTGTTGTTGTTGGTATTCCTGGTAAGTGAATATTACAATTGTTTATGTTTTTTTCTGAACTTGAAATTGTTACTTATTAATATAGTTAGAAACTTTCTGAAGTCACCCAATATTTGACATTATATTGTTGACTCAACTGCACCGAATTGCATTGATGATTTTATTCAGTCCCTCCTTCCCTGACAACGTACGTTTGTCATTCATATGTTCCATATCAGTTTATTGTTGTGAGGAGAAACGCATGTAATGTTAAAACGGACATCAGTGAAAGGCAACACTTTGCGTGAAGTTATAGCTGGAGGAGACCCTCATTACAAATGTTTACAATCTACGCCATTTTGATAATCAGAGCAGCTATGACGCCTGTGTCTATATATTTGTACAAGTATCAATAAATGTACAGCTCAATTTAATTTTGGCACTCAATGCATTCTTGAAATGATTACTTAATTTTCTGGAGCTTTGACAATTTCTGATAAAAGTTGTAAAAATAAAGGTAGGAGAATTATATTGAGATGTTTCGACTACTATAATATTGAATGAGACAATTACAGTAAAAAGGGATTAGAATGGGTGGATTTCTTGAAATTCCAACAGGTGAACTTTTTTTAAATATCTAAATACAGATGGTCCTGCAAGGGATGGTGCAGTCCTGGACCTAACTCTGGGGAATGAAGGCAGACACAAATTTAAGGTGAAATGCAGAAATATTTTAACAACAGTATACAGCAAATATTATGTTTATCATGGAAAAGGAAAAGTCACTCTTCAAACAAAAACAATTGGTTCGGCTAAGGCAGATTTTATGAATATAAAGCCAGATCTATAGAATATCAACTGTGAACAGTCAATTAACCATGGGCAAATCCGAAGAAGAAGAGGCATTCTTAACAGTAGAAATAAAACAACAAGCCCAGAGAACAATGTATGTTTGGAATATTCAGGACAGGCGGAAAAGAAAAATAGCTATAAGGGGTGTAATTATACAAGTAGGGAATAAGTTAAAAATCACACAGCACCAGGTTATAGTCCAACAGGTTGAATTGGAAGTGCACTAGCTTTCCGAGCGCCGCTCCTTCATCAGGTGATCCGGCGCTCTGAAAGCTGGTGTACTTCCAATTAAACGTATTGTACTATAGCCTGGTGTGTGTGAGTTTTAAATTTGTACATCCCAGTCCAACATCGGCATCTCCAAGGAGAGAATAAACAGCGACAGAGTAAGAATTATCATGGAACAAGGGACAATATGTGTGTGAAGCTGGAGGACATTGGTAGAATGATAAATAAGCACTTCACAATTGTCTTTACTCGAAAGAAGGACGGTGCAAGATCAGAATTTGAGAAGATCTATCGAAAAGGATTTGAGCATATTGATGTAAAAAACAATGAGGTTTTGGAGGGTTTTAGCAGATTTCAATGTGGTAAAAGCTGCAGATCTGGATGTGCTATCTGGAAGGCTGCTGTGGGATGCAACTGAGCCCAGACCCAAATTTTCAAATGATCTCTGGCAACAGAGGAGAATCCAGAGGACAGGAAATGCCGTTTCAATTTTCAAGTCGGGTGTTAGAAGTCGATCAGGCAATTTTACAGCAGCGAGTCTCCTAACAGTGACAGAAAACCTATTAGTGAAGATAGTGAAAGAGAGCATTCATTTCCATTTAGCGAGGAAAGTGAAGCGACTTGACCAGTGAAAGTCAGCATGAAGAGTTCATGTGTAACAAAGTGAGTCGGAAATTTTGAAGATATGGTCAAATGTATGTATAATCGTAACGTGGTTGATGTATTTTACTGTATATGGATTTCACCACGATTTTTAAGAAGTTCACACATAAGAAATGGAGATAGAGAAAAAAGGCTCATGGAACTCAGGGTAACATGGCAGATTAGAACAAAAAATAGCCCCGTTTTAGAAGGCTGAAAATGATAGAAGAATATTGTTTGCATGACTGGAGCCCAGTATTCAGTGGCAGAGCAGAGACATTGCCTATTCCTTGTTTGCGATATTCATAAATTCTGTAGATGATAATGTTGGACTGTGATAAATACGCTTGTGGAAGTCACAAACATTTATGGAATGGTTTACAGTAAGGAGAAAATGATTAGTTTACAGGAGAATATCAACTGATTGATAAGATGTGCAGTTTAGTGGCAGGTAGATTTTAACTTTGATAAGTATGTGGTGAAACACTTTGGTACAAGCAACACAGCAAGGGAGTACTAAATTAATGGCATCGCACTGGGAAGCATCGAAGAACAAAGGGATCCACTGCCGCTTGCTGTCAGATCCCTGAAGTTTGCAGAGCCATCTTTAATCGCATTGTTAGGAATGCATATACTTGTTTGCCATTGTCAGTTGGGGCATAGTTTATAAGAACAGAGATTTCATGTTGCAGCTGTGTCGAACTTTGGGCAGGTGACAGTTGGATAGCTCTGTGTAGTTCTAGAACATAGAACATAGAAGAATACAGCGCAGAACAGGCCCTTTGGCCCTCGATGTTGCGCCGATCCAAGCCCACCTAACCTATACTAACCCACTATCCTCCATATACCTATCCAATGCCCGCTTAAATGCCCATAAAGAGGGAGAGTCCACCACTGCTACTGGCAGGGCATTCCATGAACTTACGACTCGCTGAGTGAAGAACCTACCCCTAACTTCAGTCCTATATCTACCCCCCCTTAATTTAAAGCTATGCCCCCTTGTAATACCCGACTCCATACGCGGGAAAAGGTTCACACTGTCAACCCTATCTAACCCCCTAACCCCCTGTTCACAGCATTTTAGAAATCATCCAAATATGCTTGAGTGTTTGAAAAGAGAATCGGCAGGATGTTTCCTGAGATGGAATATTTCACCTATGTGCAACTCTGAACAAATTTGAAATGCTTTGTTTACAGGAGGGAACACTGACCGTGGACCTGACGTAAATGTTTACAATTATAAAGGACGTGGTGAATAGCTAGCAGCTGTTCCCTTCTGTTGGAGGGTCTGGAGCCACAGGCCATAATTCTTAGGTGGAAGTCAGGAGGTAGAGAGGGGACTTCAGGACAACACTTTTTTTCCACCGGGAAAGTTACAGTGATCTGGAATGCATTGCTGGTGAAGATTCTTGAAGAATTAAACTTCGCAATATTTATGAAAATAAACTTTGACCTGCACTGGAAATTCATGACATTCAGGGTTGTCGGCATAGTGGTTTGAAAAGGTGGTTCATGTCGTTATAGCATCATGGAGTGGAACGAAATTGATCAGCCGATAATCCTCTTCCAGCTCTAACATTTTATGATTGCATGATTCTGCAAATTACCAGCTTTTCCATTTGTTCCCTACCCACAGTCATTCTGATGTGACATTGAACTCATCAATTTCTATCCAGCTTCAATATGGTTCATAGTTCCAATATCCTTGTGACTAATGAATATTAAAATTCCCTCTATTGTACCTATCCGATTATTTACATTTGTCATGTTTCATTCTATATCCCAATATTTGACTGTTTAGTGGTTAGTAAAAGTTTAAACTCTTATCTTCCGGTCCTGATGTATACTTTAAAAAACTGGGCACCATCTCTGCCTCAGTTCAGATGTTGCCATAAATGCTGAGTGCTTTCAACATGCCGCGATTTGTGTCAGATTTACGGTAATTTCGGTATTTTAATCTCTGTTGAAATACTAAACCTTTAGCAGTTACAGACATGAGGAATAAATATTAGAGAAATTACTTCAGAGTTTTTAATGCACACTGCATATTGTTTTAGTGACTTTGGCAGATTTGAGTTCAGTTCGTGCATGGGGAACATGTGCACGCTAGGACAACCTAAACTATGAAAATGTGATAAGCACAAAGTTCGGGTGGTGAGGCTCATTTCTGTGCAATGCCTGGTATTAAATATTCCAGACTAGACAGAGAGAGAGAGAGAGATATGAGATTTCTGATCGCAGAGGTGCAGTTGGGTTTTAATTCCAGAAAGACATTATTATTTTAAAATATTGTTTGAACCATGGAACAGGATTGGCACTCGAAATGGAAATGTGCAGTCTGAATGATAAACGAAAAGAAAGACTCCCATCCTGTTGTGTGGTTTCAAACCATGAAACAGAACGTGTTCTATGAGGAAACTGCATAACCCATAATCTCAGAGAAATTCTCCCATCCTGCTGTGCAGTCAGATTTTTGGAAGATGAGGAATGAAGGGGCAGCACCAATTCTGAAACTCGGTAAGATGTTACAACATCAACTTTGTTGTTGATCTCTGAGAAGTGCTATCCTGAAGGGTTCTCAGATTTAGTGCATAACGGTATGGAATGGCCACATGACGTCCAGTGCCGAATATATGGAGTCTGAAAATCATTTGGGACAGGTGAATGGAATTCCTGTTTAAAATGAGCAACGTGTATGATTCTCGCATTTAATCTCAGGGAAAGATCAAATCCAAGGTAGGATCCAATTTCAATATTCTCAAAACTGTAGTAAATTAATTATAGCCACTCTGAACAACAGATGTAATCTGATCTAAGTGGTGTTTCATCTTTTAGTGGGATGAGGATGACCCTGGAATAGATTCTATTCAAAGTTAGTTCCAGTTCTGCTCCAGGGTTCATATCTATTGTGCAAATGGATGCATCCTCATTAAGGGTCTGATTAATTGATGACTGATGCATACGGCATTTTGGGTGATTTCCACCAATAACTCTTGTTGTTATCCATCCCTTTTAAATTAAAAGGTTGTTGGCTTATTGGCACATTGCACTTGGGACTGAATACTGTATTAATTGCAGGTTTTTAAATCAGCCCAACTGAAGTCTGTTTATATCTAGTTCTAGTCTTTTCACTATCAGTACGTTCAGAGTATAACGACTATAAATTACACTATTGTTTTCTCTTCTGTCTCTTTTACAGTTAATTTAGTGGCAATTGTCATTCTATCCCGGGGAAAATGTGGCCTTTGCCCCTGCACTACCAGATATCTCGTTGCCATGGCATCTGCAGACCTACTGGTCATTATCACCGAGGTCATGCTGTGGCGCATCATTAATTATTATGCCCCAGGATCTTTCCTGTACATTACACCTGTATGCAGCATTGTAAATGTCCTGAGGAGTGCATCCACTGATTGCTCTGTCTGGTACACCGTTTGTTTCTCCTTTGATCGATTTGTGGTCATCTGTTGCCAAAAGCTGGGAAGAAATTACTGCACTGATAAAGTTGCCCTAATGGTTCTATCAATAACTTGTATTCTACTATGTTTAAGAAATGTTCCCCTTTACTTTACACTTGAACCTGGAGAGGTAATCAACAATATTCCATGGCTCTGTTATATAAAGCCAAGTTACTATACTGAACCTGGATGGCTGGGATTTGATTGGTTTGACAAGATTCTAACCCCATTGCTTCCATTCTCCTTAATACTGTTGCTCAATGCTGTTACGGTCAGAAATATCTTAGTGGTCAGTCAAATCCGTAAGGGACTAAAGGGTGGAAGCAAAGTGAACAATCATAATGACCCAGAAATAGAAAGCAGAAGGAAATCTGTGATTTTGCTTTTCAGCATATCTGGCAGCTTCATCCTTTTGTGGTTGCCGTATGTCTTACATTTCTTATACTATAACACATCTCAGGCAAATACCAGAAATTACAACAATTCAGAATTCATATTTCACCAAGTTGGGCTTATGTTGCGAAACTTAAGTTGTTGCACAAATACATTTATTTATGGGGCCACTCAGTCTAGATTCAGAGAGCAGCTCAAAGGCTTTGTGAAATACCTGATTGCATCAATGATTCAACTAATTCATCAACCAATGAACTGGGAGCAGCCTAGAAGCAGGTCCCAGTGATTTCAATTCATTAATGGAGTATTTTTCTATTCAAGATCTAAATGGAGACAAAAGTATGAATCGTGCACAGATGACAGCATGTGACTGGCATTTGTGAGCCATGCAGCAAGAGGCTTGTGACAGGAGAAGGAAAATACTCCCTGAGAGGTCAACCACCTCAATATTTTTTAATCACATCTGACTTTTTTCTCAAAACATAAAAATACATAAACATGCCTTTAAAGAAATCAGAATGGTGTATATGATGGAAGGCAACATGTGGAATTATTTCTTCTGCTCTCTTTTTTCAGAAATTCTCTAATGAGACTTTCTTTCTTCTAATGTGACCAGATTATCATTGTTATTTTTTCTCTTACTTAAATCCTACCCTCTACCCCTGGAATTATCTCTTTCTCATTCGCTCTTTCTATTGGTTCACCCTATCATCTATTTCCCTCTTATTCTTGAATTGGTGTTATTGTCTCAGTCCTGGTGCTTTTAACAATGACCGAGCTACTCTCTTAATACTCCTGACTTTGCCCCTCTTCATGGTGACTGTCTATTGCATAGGCTGCTGTAAGGAACTCTGCATGATAGTTGTGGCGGAATAGTATATTAACATGGACAGGCGAATAAATGATTAAAATAGAACAAGAGAGTTGTCATATTTATGTTAGAAGACCCACAGGGTGCCTCAACCTTTCTTCTTTACATATTATATGCTTGACTTGGATGATGGGGCAGAGATTGCTGCATTTTCTAATGATGCAAAGATACGCTGAAAAATCAAATCTGAAATGAATGTAATGCTGCTAGAGAGATTATGGAGAGACGTTTTGTGAAGTGTGAAAATGTGAACATAATTGCCTGCAATCTCAGAAGCGGTCCAAATATTTGCTTTGGAAGGATGAGGAAAAACAAACATAATGTGAGGAATGATTGGAAGGGTTTTTGAGAACGTTCAAGAAAGTCGAGTTGAGGCTTCGATGAGCTCAACTCTGACAGCATCAAATGAGAATGCAAGCTTAAAGGATTGAAATGCCCTACTTCTGCATAGTTCTTCTGTTATTTCACATTATCTACATGCAAACGCGGAGAAACTATGAAGTAGCTTTGGGTTTTTTGTTGTAGAACATGAATGGCAAAAGGTTGATAAGACCATATATAGGAACAGAATTAGACCACTTGGTACACAGCAAGTCTGTTCTGCCATTTCATCAGGACTGATATGTTTCCCAAACCCATTGTCTTGCCTTCTCTCCATAATCTTTGATCCCTTACTAATCAAGAACCTACTAATCTCTTTCTTGAAGACACTCAATGCTTTCACTTCCACGGCGCTCTGAGGGAATTAATTGCACGGTGCTGCCACTCTCTAGTTGATGATATTCCTCCTCATCTAAGATCTAAGATATTGTCTCTTCTATCTGATGCTGTGACTTTAAACCATAGTGTTTTCTAACAGTAGACCTATCTTGTCTATGTTGCCTCTATTCTGCTTTCAATTAGGTCTCCATTTATTCTTGCAAACCCTATCAAATAAAAAAAATTAAGTACTCAGTACTTCTCATTTGACAAGCCATTCATCCCCAACATTGATCTTTAAACCTCAGCCCTGTCAAGGCCAACACATCCTTCATTCCTGATGAAGGGCTCCGGCCAGAAACGTCGATTTTCATGCTCCTTGGATGCTGCCTGACCTGCTGTGCTTTTCCAGCAACACACTTTTTACTCTGATCTCCAGCATCTGCAGACCTCACTTTCACTCTTCCTTAGATACAGCTAACATAACTATTCACAATTTTTCAATTCGCCCTGACCTCAGTGGGACACCTTGGCTCCTGTACTCTATCCGTCTTAAAATGAGTTTTAGATTTTCATTTGCCTTGCTTACAGCCAAATAAAGCAGCATGTCATCATGAATTGTGAATTATGGCTAAATCAATTAAGAAAATACTGAATATTATCACTTATTGAGTGAAAATGAATACAGAGGGAGGGAGAATTTATTGGATGATCAATGTATCTGGGAAGATTCCAACGTGCGAACTAGAGAGAGTACAGCTATTGACAAACTTGTTCCAGAGCAAAAAGACCTCAGCTCGTGGACAGATTATGGAGGTTCAGAATATAGCCTATGTTTCTTACAGCACAGCAATAGATAATTCAGTCTAACTCATCCATGTCAACCATGGACGGGTTGGACCTAAGGGTCCGTTTCCATGCTGTACATCTCAAAGACTGCATAACTCTATCATTTGACAGCATTTATCCCATATCCCTCTCAACCCTTCCTCCTCATATACACCTTTTCCAGACACCTTTTCACTCTTGTAATTGTACGAACCTCCAACATTTTCTTTGGCAGTTAATTCCATTCATGCACCACCCTCTGCATGAAATTGTTGTCCCTTAAAGCCCTTTTAAACCTTTACTTTCTCACCATAAATCTATGCCCTGTAGTTGTGGACTCCTGAACACTGGGAAAAAGACTTTGGGTATTTAACCCATCCATGCCTTTCATGGTTTCACAAACTTCGACAAGGTCACCCCTCAACCTCCGATGCTACAAGGAAAGAAAAAGCCCCAGCGTATTCAGCCTCTACCTACAGCTCAAACCTCCAGTCCTGGCAATACCTTGTATATCATTCTGATCCCTTTCATATTCAGCAACATTCTTCTGATAGCTGGGTGCTAAAACCTGCACACAATATTCCATAAGTGGCCGAACCAATGACATGTACAGTCACAACCTGAAGTCCCAACTCTGGGACAAAACAATTAGTACACTTTTTGAAAATCATGAGCAAGTGTATTGAGAAAACAATGAGAAATATGTTGACACTCGTAAAAGACCTCAATTAATGGACAGCATTAACGAAAAGGATACCGTATACCATATAGTGTTCTGATTTTTTTTATGTTCAAGTAAATTAGAATGAAAACAACAAATTAACATGAAGTAATTGAGATAGATCCCTTGAGATAGATCTGAAAGAGCACACGGTTTCATGACTGTGGAGAAAGTAACAATGCAGTTTAACTACAGATCCTTACACAAAGATTAAGGGAAAAATTCTGGAGACTAATCATAAGGCATAAGATTTATCCTGTTGAATTTTAAAGAATCCAAAGAAGTTTCTTTTAATGACTTCTTCAGTTATTTATTGATTGCAGTTGACCTTCATCCGTGGAATTCCAGTAGATGCACTCTTACGAATTGAAGAAATTAGTATCAAAAATATTTTGAGTAGTGGCAGTAAGGTTTACCCAAGGATAAAACTTCAGTTTAAAAGTTCATTTGCAGTATGTGAGTGGCGACAGTTGTAATTGCAGATGCAAGACAGGGACTGTGTTTGTTTGGTATCCAATGAGTTTTTGACAGAGATGACATATGAATTTACCAGCTTTGTCGCAGAACTGCAGAACTTTTTACGAGGGATAATACCAAACATTCATAGAAAATAGTTGCAGCAGCTGGAATTCGGCCCTTCAAGCATATACCACCATTAACATAGAACATAGAACATTACAGCGCAGTAAAGGCCCTTTGGCCCTCGATGTTACGCCGACCTGTCATATCAATCTGAAGCTCATCTAACCTACACTATTTCTGTACGTCCATATGCTTGTCCAATGACGACTTAAATGTAATTTAAGTTGGCGAATCTACTAACATTGTAGGCAAAGCATTTCATACCCTTACTACTCTCTGAGTAAAGAAATCACATCTGACATATGTTCTATATCTATTTAAAGCTATTCCCCCTTGTGCTCGCCGTTACCATTCTTGGAAAAAGGCTCTCCCTATTCACCCTCTCTAACCCTCTGATTATCTTATATGTTTCTATTAAGTCACCTCTCAACCTTCTTCTCTCTTACGAAAACAGCCTCAAGTCCCTCAGCATTTCCTCATAAGACCTTCCCTCCACACCAGACAACTTCCTAGTAAATCTCCTCTGCACCCTTTCCAAAGCTTCCACATCTTGTTATAATGTGATGACCAGAACTGTACACAATACTCTAAGTGTTACCGCACTAGAGTTTTGTACAGCTGTAGCATAACCTCATGGTTCTGGAACTCGATCCCTCTATTAATAAAAGCTAACACACTGTATGCCTTCTTAACAACCCTGTCAACTTAGGTGGCAACTTTCAAGGATCTGTGTACCTGGACACAGAGATCTCTCTGCTCTTTTACACTACCAAGAATCTTACCATTAGCGCAGTAATTTGCATTCCGGTTACTCCGAGCAAAATGAATCACCTCACACTTAGAACATAGATAGAACATAGAAGAATACAGCGCAGTACAGGCCCTTCGGCCCTCGATGTTGCGCCGATCCAAGCCCACCTAACCTACACTAGCCCACTATCCTCCATATGCCTATCCAATGCCCGCCCATAATGAGGGCGAGTCCACCACTGCTACTGGCATGGCATTCCATAAACTCACGACTCGCTGAGTAAAGAACCTGCTCCTAACATCTGTCCGATACCTACCCCCCCCCCCTTAATTTAAAGCTATGCCCCCTCGTAATAGCTGACTCCATACGTGGAAAATGATTCTGACTATCGACCCTATCTAAACCCCTAATCATCTTGTAACACATTAAACTCCATTTGCCACCTCTCAGCCCAGCTCTGCAACTTATCTATGTCTCTCTGTGACCTACAACATCCTTCGTCACTATCCACAACTCCACCGACCTTAGTGTCATCTGCAAATTTAATAACTTAACTCTTTTACGCCCTCATCCAGGTCATTTATAAAAATGATGAACAGCAGTGGACACAACACCGACCCTTGCTGTACACCACAGGAACTGGACTCCAGGATGAACATTTCCCATCGACCACCACCCTCTGTCTTCTTTCAGCAAGCCAATTACTGATCCAAACTGCTATATCTCCCACAATCCCATTCCTCCGCATTTTGTGCAATAGCCTACTGTGGGGAACATTATCGAATGCCTTGCTGAACCAGATGAGAGTAAACCACATCAACCAGTTTACTCTCATCTACCTGTTTGGTCACCTTCTCAAAGAACTCAATAAGTTTTGTGAGGCACGACCTACCATTCACAAAACCGTGCTGACTATCCCTAATAAAATTATTATTTTCTAGATGATTATAAATCCTATCTCTTATATATTTTTCCAACACTTTACCAACAACTGAAGTAAGGCTCACTGGTCTATGATTACCAGGACTGTCTCTACTCCCCTTCTTGAACAGGGGAACCACATTTGCTATCCTCCAGTCTTCTTGCACTATTCTTGTAGACAAAGACGATTTAAAGATCAATGCCAAAGGCTCAGCAATCTCCTCCCTGGCTTTCTAGAGGATCCTAGGATAGATCCCATCCGGCCAAGGGGACTTATCTATTTTCACACTCTGCAGGATTTCTAATATCTCTTCCTTGTGAACCTCAATCACACCTCGTCTAGTAGGCTGTATCTCAGTAATCTCCTCGACAACATTGTCGTTTTCCAGAGTGAATACTGTTGAAAAATATTCATTTAGTGCTTCCCCTATCTCCTCGAACTCCACACACAACTTCCCACTACTATCCTTGATTGGCCCTAATCTTACTCTCGTCATTCTTTATTCATTAAATACCTATAGAAAGCCTTAGGGTTTACCCTGATCCTATCCGCCACCAACCTCTCAGGTCTCCTCCTAGCTCTTCTGAGCTCTCTCTTTAGGTCTTTCCTGGCTACCTTTCAACCGTCAAGCGCCCTGACTGAGCCTTCACATCTCATCCTAACATAAGCCTTCTTCTTCCTCTTGGCCAGAGATTCTACTTCCTTCATAAACCATGGTTCGCATGCTCTACAGCTTTCTCCCTGCCTGACAGGTACATACTTATCTGGGACACACAGTAGCTTTTCCTTGAATAAGCTCCAGAATTCTAATGTGCCTATTCCCAGCAGTTTCCTTCCCCATCCTATGCTTCCTAAATCTTACCTAATCGCATCGTAATTGCCTTTCCCCCAGCTGTAATTCTTGCCCAGTGGTATGCACCTATCCCTTTCTGTCACTAAAGCAAACATAACAGAATTGTGATCGCTATCACCAAAGTGCTCACCTACTTCCAAGTCTAACACCTAGCCGGGCTCATTACCCAGTACCAAATCTAATGTGGCTTCGCCCCTTGTTGGTCTGTCTACATACGGTGTCAGGAAAGCCTCCTGCACACACTGGACAAAAACTGACCCATCTATAGTACTCGTGGTATAGTGTTCCCAGTCAATATTTGGAAAGTTGAAGTCCCCCATGACAACTACTCTATCTCTCTCACTCCTATTGAGAATCATCAAAATTGAACCACTATCATTGTTGAACATCCAAATTAATATCCTATTTCCATTTTCTTTCGATTCCTCTTGATCTCTTCAGCCATAAAGGCCAGTTCCAGTTCTCTCTTGAATAATATCTAAGAAATTAGCCTCAACAGCTTCCAGCAGGAGAGAATTCCATAGGTTCCAAACTCTCAGGGTGAAGAAATTTCTCCTTATGTCACTTCTGTTGTGGGCAAAGTCTTAGAGAGAATTGTAAGGGATAGGATTTATGCACATCTGGATAGGAATAATGTGATCAAGGATAGTCAGCATGGTTTTGTGAAGGGCAGGTCGTGCCTCACAAACCTTATTGAATTCTTTGAAAAGGTGACGAAGGAGGTTGATGAGGGGAAAGCGGTAGATATGGTATATATGGATTTTAGTAAGGCGTTTGATAAGGTTCCCCATGGTAGGCTACTGCAGAAAATACGGAGATATGGCATTGAGGGTGAGTTGGAGGTTTGGATTAGGAATTGGCTGGATGGAAGAAGACAGAGGGTAGTAGTTGATGGCAAAGTTTCTTCATGGAGTGCCGTCACTAGCGGTGTTCCGCAAGGATCTGTTTTGGGACCATTGCTGTTTGTCATTTTTATAAATGACCTGAAAGAGGGGTTAGAAGGTTGGGTGAGCAAGTTTGCGGATGACACAAAAGTCGGAGGAGTTGTTGACAGTGAGGAAGCATGTGGCAGGTTACAGCAGCATATAGAGAAGCTGCAGAGCTGGGCAGAAAGGTGGCAAATGGAATACAATGTAGCTAAGTGTGAGGTGATTCACTTTGGGAAAAATAACAAAAAGATGGGGTACTGGGCTAATGGTCGGATACTTGGTAGTGTGGATGAGCAGAGGGATCTTGGTGTCCATGTACACAGATCTCTGAAAGTTGCCACCCAG
>NC_057735.1:52479878-52501526 GCF_004010195.1 Chiloscyllium plagiosum
AATGAGAAAAGTAGCACCAATGATGTCATATATAGATTAGATTCCCTATAGTATGGAAACAGGTCCTTCAGCCCAACAGGTCCACACTGACCTTCCGAAGAGTAACCCACCCAGACCCATTCCCCTATCCTATATTTACACCTAACACTAAGGACAATTTAACCTGCACATCTTTGGATTGTGGGAGGAAACCGGAGCAGCCGAAGGAAACCCAAGACGACATAGGGAGAATCTGTAAACTCCATACAGATAATCGCCCGAGGCAGGATTCAAACCTGGGTACCTGGTGCTGTGAGACAGCAGTGCTAACCACTGAGTGACCCTGCCACCTGGGATGTACCAGAGAAAAAGTTGTGGAGAGGCACTTGAATAAGATCAAAACAAGGAATGTTCCATGTACCTCACAAACAAACAGAGGTTCAACTTATTCATGAGGGATTGTTTCCGAGGGGATGCTTGACACACGTCAAAAAATGGACAAACAGGATATTAGGAAAAAGTGAGGACTGCAGATGCTGGAGACCAGAGTTGAAAAATGTGGTGCTGGAAAAACACAGCAGGCCAGGCAGCATCTGAGGAGCAGGAGAATCGATGTTTTGGGAAAACAAGATATTAGCAAAGTTAAACAAAATAAAGTACAAAGTACTAAAACAATTATAATACTTCCAATACTATATAGGTAACATCTACTGTGGTTGAGTATAGGACTCAAGGTGAATAAAAGAGTTTGCATTCATGTCTTGATTATCATTTGTATTTCATCTTCGAGTAGTAATAAGATCTTAAGTTCAAAGTCTGTGAGAAGATTTGTAGCTCGGGTGCTCTTTGTTGTGGTTCTGTTCGCCGAGCTGGGAATTTGTGTTGCCGACGTTTTGTCCCCTGTCTAGGTGACATCCTCGGTGCTTGGGAGCCCCCTGTGAAGCGCTTCTGTGATCTTTCCTCCGGCATTTGTAGTGGTTTGAATCTGCCGCTTCCGGTTGTCAAGTCCTAAACTATGAAAGCACACACAAAACACACCCAACACACAAAAGAAGTTGCATCAAGACACTGTTCAAAAGGGCCACAACACACTGCAGTACACCAGAACTGCAAAAAGAGGAAGAACACCTATACAATGTATAAGGACTGCACAAAACACTACATAGGACAAACAGGAAGACAGCTAACGATCCGCATCCATGAACACCAACTAGTCATGAAACGACACGACCAGCTATCCTTAGTAGCCACACACGCAGATGAGAAGCAACATGAATTCGACTGGGACAACAGTACTATTATAGGACAAGCCAAACAGAACAGCCAGGGAATTCCTAGTGGCAAATCACTCATCCACAGATTCAATCAATAAGCACATCGACCTGGACCCAATATACTGACCACTGCAGCGGACAGCTGGAACTGACAACCGGAAGCGGCAGATACAAACCACTACAAATGCCGGAGGAAAGATCACAGAAGCGCTTCACAGGAGGCTCCCAAGCACCGAGGATGTCACCTAGAGAGAGGACAAAACGTCTGCAACACAAATTCCCAGCTCGGCGAACAGAACCACAATAAGATCTTAAGTACTAGTGAGAGAAAGACAATCACAAATAACTCAATATCTATGTGGTCATTTAAAAAGGGAAACTCATCTTCAAGGCAGCCCCCAGTCCCTGAACGCTCTCTGTATTACATTGACGCCAGTAGGCTGTGGCTAACTGAAAACATGGAAACTAACTCGCAGATTACAGTAACTCTGAAAACCTTGCGTCGAGCGTGATGGCCAGTAGACAAAAGACCTAGAACGGAGCGGTACGACCAGCAGACTGGAAAGCCGGTGTGGAGCGCAATAGGCAAGCACACTGACTTATAAATGTGGATCAGTAACTGTAAAGAACTAGGGTCGATTTATACGCGAGATATATGGAAAATACAAAGTGATTTGGCCAAAGTAAGGGTCAACCCATACATGAGTATATACAGTATATGAATACAGCACAGCAAAGATAGAAATTTGTTCAAGTTTTTGTTGGTAGAAATTGAAACTCTGCACCACTACATCCTCTTACATTTGAGTAAACAGTGTTTCTTCTATTTGTGCACATTTGATAAAACTACATTACCAGTTAAGAGTATTTACAAAGTCCTCCAAGCAGGTTGTTACACTTTAATTCTCAACTAAGACAAAGTGAGGCATATATCACAAAGTCATGCAAATAAAAATGTGAATACTTCTGGATCAGGTTTATTTTGTTCACGTTTCCTTCTTATGTATGATCCTGCAAGCCCATGAGGTTACCATGAAGCTATTGAGAGCATCTGCAGCATACCTAACCATGAAACCTTATAGTTTGCCCAGATCTTGTGCACAAACAAAAAATGCAAAAACAGTCCACTAGATGGTAATCGATATCACAGAAGTAAGATGTTAGACAACATTGAACCTTCTACCAAAGGCACTAAATTGAGGTGTTGTATCAAACAACTGTTCCATCTTAGATTAGCAAAGCTAACAAAGATCTTGCCCATGAATCTATGGTTGAATTGGGTCCTAAAATGGCCAGCACATGGTAGAACCACAAAACATTACATACAACTCATGTCACAATAGTGTGACAAGAGTTTAAAAGGCAGCACATTTGCTCATCCTGAGGACATGTTCCATTATTGTGACAGAAGAGGTGACAGCTACTATTAAAGGGGTGCCCAGGCCACAATATATTTAAATAATCAAGCTGAGACAGTACAGTAACTCTGGCCCTGTCATCCACAATATGCTGTTCTTGAAGTGAAATTTTAAAAATGAGACTATAACAGAAATGGCTTTCATATAAAAAGTAGTTAGCCAGACAATAGAGAGGTACGTAACTGGAGGGAATGCAGCAAAATATTGGAATCATTTGGTTAGTGAAACTTTCACATATTTACACAGATTGAATTGGAAGCACAGTATTGCAATGCCCTGCATCTTGCTAATGAGGCAATGTCAATCAGTCAGCCAAAGTGTAGCTTCAGTCTTAACGGTTTTCCATTCATGCTTTTTGGGCTAGTAGAGTTGTCAGCTTAACCCTCCCATCCATGGATGCTGTAAGGCATGTCCCACAATCCATTGCAGTGCACCAATCGACAGTGACCACTGGTGCTCGATGACCTCCAAGTGACAGGCAAGGCTCCAAAATTTGCTCTGAATTTGTCAGCTAGAAGACAAAACGCATACTGCAGTCAACAGAACAACTGAATCTAGAGTCTTGTTTATTCCTGTATCAACTTTTGCCTATCCCCATGAAGTGTTAGCCCCAGTACAGATTAACCAAAACAACAGGAATTTGTTTCTGCAAGCATATGTTGAAAGAAAATAGGATTTTCATCTCAAAAATTTAGCAAAAGATAGAATCTCACATACAAAAATCACATATAGTATTCATTTACAAATGGCCAAATCTAAAAGATCACTTGAAAACATAACCACACCGTTAGGACAGGACATAGAAATAGGAAAGGCCAAAGGAAAAAAAATCTGAAACATTTTTTCTTTTTTTATTTACAAAGGAATCATGTATTTGTAAATCTTTATCAAATGCGATGAGGCTATTTCAAATATGCCATTTTCCCTTCGTTTACCTTCTATAACAATCAAGTATGTACACCAATGCATTACTATCAAATTACCAAAGTGAACTCAGCATTACTGCAATCAGTGCAGCTAGAGACTGAAGGTGAAGCTTCATAAAAATCATATTTTATTTCAGCACCATTTTCTCAAGGGTAATTAAGGTTGGGCAAGAAAATCTGGTCTTGTCAGTAATGTCCATGTCCCATGAATAAATATGTGAAAACTTTTGAAAATTAACAACTCTGGAAAAACCAGAACAGCAATAAAGTAGCAGAGGAATATTTTGTATATTAAAGTATTATAGATCAAGAAAATAGGACATAATAAACATGAAAAAAATTCAGTACTCTGCAAATCATGTTATTTAACATACTCAGGTAGGATTCAGCTAAACTCTTAATTTTCCATGGTAACAGAAGACTCAGTTAAGCCCTATTCCCCCTTAATTCCACATACCTATTAAAACCAGTTTCTTTCTCTCGGCCACACACATACCCACCTTCTCAACCCATTTCTGCAACATCCACTCACTTATACTGTTCATCTGTACTCATCCTCGCATTGACTCGCTCATGCCTCCCCTTCCACTCAGCTACTTCTAACTCACCCATTCCTCCTCTCCGCACTTCCCACCATCTGGATTTGTCCAATGTGCCCAAATATGGAGATGTTGGAGTAGAAAAGTAGCAAGAATTATGAAAAATGTGAAATGGTTTATACGAATAGGAAGAGGAGGAATAGACTATTGAGTCTGCTCTGCCATTCATTGATTATGGCTGATCATCCAACTCAGTAGCCTGTTCCCGCTTTCTCCCCATACAGCAAAACCTAACTCATTCTTGAAATCATACAATGGTCTGGCATTCAGTAGTAATGAATTCCACAGGCTCACCACACTCTGGGTGAAGAATCAGGAATATCATTTCTGCATCTAACCTGTCTCGACCAGTTAGAATCGATAGATCACCCTGGCGTCACAAGGGAATTAGTGAAAAAGTGAATTATAAATTAGACTTAAACCTTTCAAGTTTGTAAAACATTGACTGATGAAAGAGAAGTAACTATCAGGAACCAAATACCAAGATAAATGTAAAGGTATTCAAACCCTTGTAATCCAGACTTGCCTTTTTCAAAAGGTCTGTTAGCTACAGATCAATTACATCAATTAGCAAAAGCTAGGCACATTATTACTGCTGCATGTAACTACACTTGCCAAATATTTTTGGATGTGATAGAAATTGATGAATGGCTGAAATGGCTTACTCCTGGGCTTATTTGTACTGTGGACAGTCAATGAGACAAACTGCTTAGTGAATCTCATACAGGGGTTCTGTGTTATACATCATCACGATATATATAGTTTTGTACTCCTATTGCTGGCTTTTTGAGGAAACAAATGTAAATACCCCATTCTCAGGTTGTTGTGCCATGCACAGTATGGCCATGGACACAACACTATCACCATTTGCGGTGTGGGCACAGTGTCACAGAACATAGAACATTACAGCACAGTACAGGCCCATCGGCTCCCGATGTTCCACCATCCTGTTGAACCAATCTGAAGCCCATCTATCCTACACTATTCCATTTTCATCCATATGTTAATCCAATGACCATTTAAATGCACTTAAACTTGGCGAGTCTACTACAGTTGCAGGCAGTGCATTTCACGTCCCTACTACTCTGAGTAAAGAAACTACCTCTGATATCTATCACCCCTCAATTTAAAGCTGTGTCCCCTCATGCTGGCCATCACTATCCGAGGAAAAAGGCTCTCACTGTCCACCCTATCTAACCCTCTGATTATCATATATGTCTCAATTAAGTCAATGGAATCAATTTATGTAAAGGGGCAGTACAGAGAGATCTGGGTGTTCTTGTACACCAGTCAATGAAGGTAAGCATGCAGGTACAGCAGATAGTGAAGAAGGCTAATAGCATGCTGGCCTTCATAACAAGAGGGATTGAGTATATAAGCAAAGAGGTGCTTCTGCAGCTGTACAGGGCCCTGGTGAGACCGCACCTGGAGTACTGTGTGCAGTTCTGGTCTCCAAATTTGAGGAAAGACATTCTGGCTATTGAGGGAGTGCAGCGTAGGTTCACGAGGTCAATTCCTGGAATGGCAGGATTACCTTACACTAAAAGACTGAAGCAACTGGGCTTGTATACCCTTGAGTTTAGAAGACTGAGAGGGGATCTAATTGAGACATATAAGATTACGAAAGGATTGGACACTCTGGCAGTAGGAAACATATTTCCACTGAACCAGAGGACACAGCTTAAAAATACGGGGTAGACCATTTAGGACAGAGATGAGGAGAAACTTCTTCACCCAGAGAGTGGTGGCTGTGTGGAATGCTCTGCGCCAGAGGGCAGTGGAGGCCCAGTCTCTGGATTCATTTAAGAAAGAGTTGGATAGAGCTCTCAAAGATAGTGGAATCAAGGGTTATGGAGATAAGGCAGGAAGAGGATACTGATTAGGAATGATCAGCCATGATCATATTGAATGGCAGTGCAGGCTCGAATGGCTGAATGGCCTACTCCTGCACCTATTGTCTATTGTCTAAGTCACCTCTCAACTTTCTGCTCTCTAATGAAAACAGCCTCAAGTCCCTCAGCCTTTCCTCATAAGACTCTCCCTCCATACCAGGCAACATCCTAGTAAATTTCCTCTGAACCGTTTCCAAGGGTTCCACATCCTTCCGATAATGCAGTGACCAGAACTGTACGCAATACTCCAAGTGCGGCCGCACCAGAGTTTTGTATAGCTGCAACATGACCTTGTGGCTCCGAAACTCAACCTCTCTACCAATAAAAACTAACACACCGTATGCCTTCTGAACAATCCTATCAACTTGGTTGGCAACTTTCAAGGAACTATGTTCATGGACACCAAGATCTCTTTGCTCATCTACACTATCAGGAATCTCACTAATAGCACGGTACTCTTACCGACTACATACTGACACAGTATGTAGGCAGGCCAACAAGGGGCGGTGCTATATTGGATTTGGAACTGGAGAATGAACCTGGCCAGATTTGGAGGTAGGGGAGCACTTTGGCAATAGTGACCATAACTCGGTTATGTTTACAATAGCAATGGGCAGGGAAAGGTATATACTGCAGGGAAAGCAATTATGATGCGATTAGGCAAGATTTAGGATGCATAGGATGGGGAAGGAAACTGCAGGGGATGGACACAATTGAAATGTGGAGCTTATTCAAGGAACAGCTACTACGGGTCCTTGAGAAGTATATACCAATCAGGCAGGGAGGTAGTTGTCGAGAGAGGGAGCCATGGTTTACTAAAGAAGTTGAAGCTCTAGGAAGAGGAAGGCTTATGTGAGGATGAGGCGTGAAGGCTCAGTTAGGGGTCTTCAGAGCTATAAGTTAGCCAGAAAAGATCGAAAGAGAGGGCTAAGAAGAGCCAGGAGGGGATATGAGAAGTTGGCAGATAGGATCAAGGACAACCTTAAGACTTTCTATAGGTACATCAGGAATAAAAGAATGACTAGAGTAAGATTAGGGCTGATCAAAGATAGTAGTGAAAAGTTGTGTGGGGAAGCTGAGGACATAGGGAAAGCACTTAAATGGATACTTTTCATCAGCATTCACATTGTAAAAGGGCAGTGTTACTGAGAATATGGAGATACAGACTATAAGATTAGATGGGATTGAGGTTGACAAAGAGGAGGTTTTAGCAATTTTGGAAGATCTGAAGAGATAAGACTCCGGGACCAGATGGGATTTATCCTCGGATTCTCTGGGAAGCTAGGGAGGAGATTGCAGAGTCTTTGGCTTTGATCTTTATGATTAGATTACATTACAGTGTGGAAACAGGCCCTTCAGCCCAAAAGTCCACACTGACCCGCTGAAGCGCAACCCACCCATACCCCTATATTTACCCCTTACCTAACACTACGGGCAATCTAGCATGGCCAATTCACCTGACCTGCACACCTTTACTGTGGGAGGAAACTGGAGCACCTGGAGGAAACCCACACAGACACGGGGAGAATGTGCAAACTCCACACAGACAGTTGCCTGAGGCGGGAATTGAACCCGGGACTCTGGCGCTGTGAGGCAGCAATGCTAACCACTAACCAATTTATGTCATCATTGTCGACAGGAATAATGCCAGAAGACTGGAGGATCGCAAACGTTGTTTGTTTAAGAAGAGTCGGGACAAGCCTGGTAATTATAGGCCAGTGAACCTTACTTCGGTTGTGGGTAAGATGTTGGCAAAGGTTGTAAGAGATAGGATTTATAATCATCTGGAAAGACATAATTTGATTGGGGAATAGTTAACACTTCTGTAAAGGGGAGGTCATGCCTCACTAACCTTATTGAGTTCTTTGAGAAGGTGACCAAACAGGTGAATGAAGGTAAGGCGGTTGAAGGAAGGCATTTGATAAGGTTCCCCATGCACAAAATAAGGAGTTTCGGGATTGAAGGTGATTTAACATTTGGATCAGAAATTGGCTAGATGAAAGAAGACAGAGGGTGGTGGTTGATGGGAAATATTCATCCTGGAGCTCAATTGCCAGTGGTGTGCCACAAGGATCCAATTTGGGGCCACTGCTGTTTGTCAGTTTTATAAATGATCTGGAATCTGATGTAGAAAATTTGCGGATCACACTAGGGTAGGCAGAGTCATGGATCACACTAAAGGATGTTGTGGGTTAGAGAGAGGCATAGATAAAATGGAGAGCTGGGTTGAGAAGTGGCAAATGGAGTTTAATACGAAAAAATGTGAGGTCATTCACTTCAGAAGTAGTAACAGGAATGCAGAGTACTGGGCTAACAGTAAAATTCTTGGCAGTGTAGATGAACAGAGATCTCGGTGTCCAGGTGCATAAATCCCTGAAAGTTGCCACCCAGGAGTTGTTAAGAAGGCATATGGTGGGTTGGCATTTATTAGTAGAGTGATTGAGTTTCGGAGCCATGAGGTCATGCTTCAGCTGTACAAGACACTGGTAAGACCGTATCTGGAGTATTGCAATGCAATTCTGGTCACCGCATTATAGGCAGAATGTGGAAGCTTTGCAAAGGGTTCAGAGGAGATTTACTAGAATGTTGCCTGGTATGGAAGGAAGGTCTCACGAGGAAAGGCTGAGGGAACCGAGAATAAGGAGAGAAGAAGATTGAGAGATGACTTAATTGAGACGTATAAGATAATCAGAGGGTTAGATAGGGTGGGCAGGGAGAGCCTTTTTCCTCAGATAAAGGCAGCTAACACGAGGGGACATAGCTTTAAATTGAGGGGTGATAGACTTAGGACAGATATTAGTAGTAGTTTCTTTACTCAGAGAGTAGTAGGGAGGTGGAACGGCCTGTCTGTAACTTGCCGACGTGAAGGGCAATTAAAGGGACATTGGACATACATATGGATAATGCAACAGTATAGGTTAGATGGGCATCAGATTAATTTTGCAGGTTGGTGCAACATTAAGGGCCGAAAGGCCTGTACTTTATTCCTATTAGTCCTTCCAAAGTGAATTACATCACACTTTTCTGCATTAAACTCCATTTGCCACTTCTCAACCCAGCTCTGCAGCTTATCTATGTTCCTCTGTAACCTGCAACATCCTTCAGCACTATCCACAACTCCACCGACCTTAGTGTCATCTACAAATTTACTAATATATCCTTCTATGCCCTCATCTCGGTCATTTATAAAAATTACAAACAGCAGTGGCCCCAAAACAGATCCTTGAGGTTCACCGCTAGTAACTGAACTCCAGGTTGAAAATTTTCCACCAATCACCAGCTTCTATCTTCTTTCAGCTAGATAATTTCTGATCCAAACTGCTAAACCACCTACCCTGGGGAACCTTTTCAAATGCCTTACTGAAATCCATATACACCACATCAACCACTTTACTTTCATCCACCTATTTGGTCACCATCTCAAAGAACTTAAGGTTTGTGAGACACGACCCTTCACAAAACCGTGTTGACTGGCCCTAATCAACTTATTCCTCTCCAGATGATTATAAATCCTATCTGTTATAACCCTTTCCAACACTTTACCCACAACCAAAGTAAGGCTCATAGGTCTATAATTTCCAGGGTTGTCTCTACTCCCCTTCTTGAACAAGGGGACAACATTTGCTCTGTTCCTGTCTTCTGGCAATATTCCTGTAGGGAATGACGACATAAAGATCAAAACCAAAGGCTCGGCAATCTCCTCCTGGCTTCCCAGAGAATCCTAGGATAAATCCCATCTGGCCCAGGGGACTTACCTATTTTCCACCCTCCAGAATTGCTAACACCTCCTCCTTGTGAACCTCAATACTGCCTAGTCTAGTAGCCTGTATCTCAGAATTCTCCTCAACCACATTGTCTTTTCCCAGTGTGAATACTGAGGAAAAATATTCATTTAGCACGTCCACATCTCCTCAGACTCCATGCACAACTTCCCATTACTATGCTTGATTGGCCCTAATCTTACTCTTGTCATTCTTTTATTCCCGGTATTTCTTTTGAAAACCTTAAGGTTTTCTTTGATCCTTTCTGCCAATAACTTCTCATGTCCTCTCCTGAATCTTCTTAGCTCTCTCTTTAGGTCTTTTCTGGCTAACTTATAACTCTCAAGTGCCCTAACTGAGCCTTCACATCCCATCGTAACATAAGCTTTCTTCTTGACAAGAGATTCAACTTCTTTAGTAAACCATGGCTCCCTCGCTTGACAACATCCTCCTGGCCTGACCGGTACACACTTATCAAGGACACGCAGTAGCTGCTCATTTAAGAGGCTCCACATTTCAATTGTGCCCATTCCGTGCAGTTTCCTTCCCCATCCTGTGCATCCTAAATCTTGCCAAATTGTATCATAATTACCTTTCCCCCAGTAATAACTCTTTCCCTGTGTTAAATACCTATCCTTTTCCATTGTTAAAGTAAACATGACCGAATTGTGGTCACTATCACCAAAGTGCTCACCTACCTCCAAATCTAACACCCGGCCAGGTTCATTACCCAGTACCAAATCCAATACAGCTTTGCCCCTTTGTTGGCTTGTCTACATACTATGTCAGGAAACCATCCTGCACACATTGGTCAAAACCTGACCCATCTAACATACTTGAACTTTAGTATTTCCAATCAATATTTGGAAAGTTAAAGACCCCATAACAAGTACTCTGTTACTGTTACTCATGACTACCCTGCTACTATCAGTGGACACCACCACTCTGTAACCATATGCCATGTGGCACACAATATGATGGTCATGTGCAGTGCCGCATAGTTGATTTGGCTGATCACATGGTCACCAATATGTTGCATAGCACTGTGCACTTGCACGCCATCACACTGTCACCATATGCCATGTGGCAGAGAGTCATGATGCAGTTCTAAATCCAAAGAATGTAAGACCGTAGGACATAGGAGTGGAAGGAAGGCCATTTGGCTCATCGAGTCTACTCCGCCATTTAATCATGGCTGATGGGCATTTCAACTCCACTTACCTGCACTCTCCAGGTAGCCCTTAATTCCTTGCAAGATCAAGAATTTATCAATCTCCGCCTTGAAAACATTTAATGTTCTAGCCTCCACTGCGCTCCTTGGCAATGAATTCCACAGGCCCACCACTCTCTGGCTGAAGAACTGTCCTCATTTCCGTTCTAAATTGATCCCCTCTAATTGTGAGGCTGTGCCCATGAGTCCCAGTCTCCCCTCCTCAAGGAGAATACTTCCCAGCGCTTACTTTTTCTATCCATCTTATAAGTTTCGATTAGATCTCCTCATAACCACCAAAATCTAATGAATACAATCCCAGGATCCTCAGCCTACCGTAACAGGGATCATCATTGTGAATCTCTGCTGGACACGCATCGTTCCGGAGGTCTGAGGCCCAAAATTGGACACAGTATTCTAAAGGGGCCTAACTAGAGCTTTTTAAAATCTCAGAAGCACATCACTGCTTATATATTCCAACATTCTTGACAGAAATTACAACAAAACATTTGCTTTCTTAATCTCAGACTCAATCTGCAATTTAACCTTTAGAGAATCCTGGACTAGCATTCCCAGATCCCTTTGTACTTTGGTTTTATGAATTTTCTCATAGTCCATGCCTGTATTCTTTTTCCCAAAGTATAAGATCTCGCATTTGTTGATTTAATCAGCCATTTCTTGGACCATTCTCCTAAACCGTCTAAATCTTTCTGCAGCCTTCTCACCACCTCAGTACTACCTGCCTATCTGCCTAATTTTGTATCCTTGCCGAACTTTGCCAGAATGCCTCCAGGCCCTTCATCCAGCTCACGGGGCGGCATGGTGGCTCAGTGGTTAGCGCTGCTTGCCTCACAGCACCAGGGTCCCAGGTTCGATTCCAGCCTCGGGTGACTGTCTGTGTGGAGTTTGCACATTCTCCCTGTGTCTGTGTGGTTTCCCCTGGGTGCTCCAGTTTCCTCCCACAGTCCAAAGATGTGCAGGTTAGGTGGATTGGCCATGCTAAATTGCCCATAGTGTTCAGTGCATTAGTCAGAGGGAAATGGGTCTGGGTGGGTTACTCTTCGGAGGGTCAGTGTGAACTTGTTGGGCCGAAGGGCCTGTTTCCACACTGTAGGGAATCTAATCTAATCGCATTAAGTGAACAGCTGTGGCCCCAACACTAAATCCTACGGGACACTACTTGTCACTGGCTGCCATTCCGACAAAGAACTTTTTATCCCAACTCTCTGCCTTCTGTCAGACAGCCATTCCATATCAGTAGCTCACCTCGAACACCATGAGCCCTCACTTTACTCAGCAGCCTCCTGTGGGGCACCTTATCAGAAGCCTTTTGGAAGTCTAGATAGATAACATCCACTGGGTTTCCCTGGTCTAACCTACTTGTTACCTCTTCAAAGAATTCGAACAAGTTTGTCAGGCATGAACTCCCCTTACTAAATCCATGCTGACTTTTTCTAATCCGATCCTGCACTTCCAAGAATTTAGAAATCTCATCCTTAACGATGGATTCAAGAATTTTACCAACAACCGAGGTTTGGCTAATCTGCCTATAATTTTCCATCTTTTTTCTTGATCCTTTCTTGAACAAGGGGGTTACAACAGTGATTTTCCAATCATCTGGGACTTTCCCTAACTCCAGTGACTTTTCAAAGATCACAACCAATGCCTCCGCTATTTCCTCAGCCACCTCCCTCAGAACTCTAGGATGTAGCCCATTGGGGCTAGGAGATCTATCAATTTTTAGACCTTTTAGCTTTTCTATAGCACTTCCTCTTTTGTAATGGCTGTCATACTCAATTCTCCCCCTGACTTTCCTTAATTGTTGGGATGTTACTCATGTCTTCCACTGTGAAGACTGATGCAAAGTACTTATTAAGTTCTTCAGCTATTTCCTGATCTCCCATCACTAGGCTTCCAGCAGCAATTTGGAATGCCCCACTGTCTATGTTTGCCTCTTGTTTGTTTCTTATGTATTGAAAGAAACTTTTACTATCATCTCTAACATTACTGGCTAGCCTATCTTCATATTTGATCCTCTCCTTCCTTATTTCTCCCTTTGTCATCCTCTGTTTGTTTTTGTAGCCTTCCCAATCTTCTGATTTCCCAGTGCTCGTGGCTACTTTATAGGCTCTGTCTTTTTCTTTGATACATCTCCAAACTTACTTTGTCAGCCATGGCTGTCTAATCCTCCCCCCGGATAATCTTTCTTTTCTTTGGGATGAACCTCTGTACTGTATCCTCAACTACACCCAGAAACTCCTGCCATTGTTGCTCTATTGTCTTCCCCGCTAGGCTCTGCTTCAGGTCAATTTTTGTCAGTTCCTCTCTCATGCCCCCGTAATTACCTTTATTTAACTGTAACACCATTACATCCAATTTTGCCTTCTCTCTTTCAAACTGCAGACTGAACTCTACCACATTATGATTGCTGCCTCCTAAGTGCTCCCTTACTTCAAGATCTTTTATAATGTGGTATTTTAAAACACAAGGCTCAGATGGTGGAACCTGCAAATGAGCTGTACATACGTGAGGTGTGTTCTGGGGCAAGGAACAGCCTGATTAAGCAATAAATTTTACTCCCCAATGAAATATTTATACATGTATTACAGCATGCGCAAACTTTAACCTAATGGCACCCAAGAATCTTATAATTTTAGAGCATGTGTATAAAATAATGCTTTCACTGCTCTTTGCTGAGCATTTACTACCTGTTCACCTGCTCTCTACATCCATAGTTTCAGGTGGTGCATTGTATCCACTTGGGCTTAACATGTTCATTTGCTGTCATCCTTTCCCTTCCATACCCTGACCAAACCTGCTCCACTGCTCAATCATGGGAATGGCATCGCCATAATCTATCTACACAGTCCAATTGGTCAGAATTCAATTCCATCTTTGAGGTAGTATAACTCAGCCCAGTAAGAGTTACAGCAACTGCATCATACAATTGGAGTAGAGAAATATGAGTAAGTCACTCAGCCCCTTGAGCCTGTTCTCTATTCAATTAGATGAGAATTAAGATATAAATCAGCTCTGATAGATCAGTCATGCTCAATTTGCCATTGTTTCCTAGTTCATAATGTCCTCACCTGACAAATATGCACCAATATCAATTGCACATCTCTGAAATAACGGTCAGCGTGCAGTGTCATTGGAGGAAACGAGTGAGCTCTTGTTCTGGGTTCTCCAGCAGAGAAAATAATTCCTAATCAACTTATTTTGTCTTTCTAAATACCCAGACCACCCCAACTGAAGGGAAAGTACTTTGCAAAATCTGTCCTCATAATGTAAGCTTTTTAGCCCTGGTATTATTGCACTGAATCGGTGCTGCACCAAGACCAATACATCCTTCCTGATATGTCGCACCCAGAACTGCATACAGTATTCCAGGTAGACTTTATTCAGCATTCTGTATGGTTCACTGAACAAGAGTAATTTCACCACAAGAGTGAATCATAATACTAAGGTAATTGTAAAGTAACATCGAGATTAGATGCCACTGATGGCAGGACATGAATTCTAGGGTTGCAGTTAGGATCAGTGCTTATGGTATGGGAGGGCAAAGAAACATACAACCAGAAATCCAAGTCCTGATAGTTACATTATTACTTTTGTTGAAAGCACACATTTTAATTGAGGCAACAATGCTCAGCTATAATGTTTCATATTGGGCAGTCTGTCATGTGCACTGTTATTTGTAAACCTGAACAAATGGCTACTGGATGAAGTAGTAAGGAAGTCATATCACAGTATCAACTGATTCTTCAGAAGAATCTGAAAGTAAACTAAATTTCCATTACATATACAGATGTTTGAGCCTTACCTTGTGAATAATTCCACCGGAGGAGGAACAAGTGAGTACATAGTGCCCTTCTGAATCAAATGCAAATAGTCTTCCACGGGGCACCTGAACTTGCTTGTACCCACTGTACCCAGACAGGACAAACGGGCCGATAGCATCTGACTGCATCTCGCATTCAGAAACCTTGACTCCGCTCTTATGGATGTTCCATTGAATAAACTGGATCAATAAGAGAATCAAAAATGAAAGGCCAAACTCATCAGATTAATTAAAACTTATATATCTCTTAATTGGATACACAAATCAACTTGCTGCAACAAACTTTAAACTTAATCAATGAAACAATCCTCCAAATGTTCAAGCACACCCACTCACCAACAGACACAAGAGTCAAAGATGTCAAGCACAAAATAGACCCTTTGGTCCAAATTGTCCATGCTGACCAGCTATCCTAGATAAATCTAGTCCCATCTGCCAGCATTTGGCCCCTATCCCTCGAAACCCTTCATATTCATGTTGTAGTTGCACCATTCGTAACCACTTCCTTTGGCAACTCATTCCACACACACACCACCCTCTGCGTGAAAACATTGACCCTTCAGTCCCTTTTAAATCTTTCCCCTCTCACCTTAAACCTATGTGCTCTAGGTTTGGTCTCTCCCACTCCAGAGAAGACTACCTTGTCTATTTACCCTACCCATGCCCCTCATGATTTTATAAACCTCTATAAGGTCACCCCTCAGCATCCGACACTCCAGAGAAAATAGCCCCAGCCTATTCAGCCTCTCCCTATAAGTGAAACCCTCCAACCCTGGTAACATCCTTGGACATCTTTTCTGAACCCTTTCAAGCTTCACAACACTTTTTGTATATCAGAGAGACCAGAACTGCACAGTATTCCAAAAATGGCCTAGCCAATATCCTAACCAAGTGGCCACAACATGACCTCCCAACTCCTATACTCAATGCACTGACCAATAAAGACAAGCATACCAAGTGCCTTCTTCACTGTCCTATCTACCTGCAACTCTACTTTCAAGGAACTATGACCTACATTCCAGGGTCTCGCTGTTCAACAACACTTACCAGGAGCCTACATTCCAAGTCCTGCCCTGACTTGGCACCTCATCTACCACAGACTCTCAACCATATCCTTCCAAATAAGTCTAACTGGAAGCTTCTTGCATGCACCCCACTGTGAAAAACTGAATGTGGAGAGTATTTCTGATTAAACGGAAGGTAAGACTCTGGAGGAAGCAGGATTATCCTACAGTGAAGTACAGGTAGAGTTCCAAGTGTTACCGCCCCTCTGACTGAATTGTTCACTCACACCATTCAAGTTCCCTGTCTGATAGCTATGCAATTACCTTTCCATCTTCACCGATGCTGTAAACTGAGTTTTCATCATAGCTGAATTCAACTGAATAAACTTCCCCAGAATGTGCATTCCAGCTTATGGCGCAGTCATACCGCTGCATGTCTGAAACACATTAAATAAAGCACACTGATTCGGCAGACCTTCAGAATGGAAGGAATACAGCGAGAAGTTAGTCTCTGGTTTTTGAGAATGGAGAGTTAGTGGTTGGGTGACTCACTACAAATCTCTCTCAAAAGATTGCTTTAATTAGAAAGACACGCAACACTGGGATTGACAGGTGTACAAACCAGAAGAAAGTGAGCATTGCAGATGCTGGAGATCAGAGTCAAGAGATGTGGCGCTGGAAAAGCACAGCAGGTCAGGCAGCATACGAGGAGCAGGAAAATAGACGTTTCGGGCAAAGGCACTTTATCAGGAATGTTTGGGGGGGGGGGAGGAAAGGGGTGAGAGATAAATGGGGGGAGTGGAGCAGCTGGCAAGGTGATAGGTAGATGCAGGTGGGGGGTGACAGTGATAGGTTGGAGGGGAGGGTGGAGTGAATAGGTGGGAAGGAAGATGGACACGTGGCACTGCCCTCTTGAACTGTGCTAAGTTGGAGGGTTGGGTCTGGGCATGAGTTGGGGGGAGAGGAGATTTAGGAAACTAGTAAAGTTGATGTTGATGCCGTGTGGTTGAAGGGTCCCAAGGCAGAAGATGAGGCATTCTTCCTCCAGTCGTTAGGTGGCTTGGATTTGGTAGAGGAGGCAGCCTAGGACTTGCATGTCCTTGATGGAGTGGGAGGGAGAGTTGAAGTGGTTGGCCACGGTGGTGGGGTTGTTTGGTGCGTGTGTCCCAGGCTTGTTCCCTGAAACTTTCCATGAGTTGGCGCCCTGTCTCCCTGAGACCACAGAGAGCAAAGGACACAGTAGATGAGGTGTTTGGACGTGCGAGAAATTCTCTGCCAGATGTGAAAAAATCCTTTGGGCCTTGGTGGGGTGGGAGTGTGGGCACAGGTTTCACATCTCTTGCAGTGACAAGGTGCCAGGAGTGGAGGAATGGGTTGGTGAAGGGCATGGACCTAACAAGGGAGTCATGAAGGGAATGGTTTCTGCAGAACGCAGATAGAGCTGGGGAGGGAAGCAGATCTCTGGTGGTGAGGTCTGATTGGAGGTGACGGAAATGGTGGTGGATAATGCGTTGTATCTGAGATTAGTGGGTTGGAAGGTGAGGACTTGGTTGGGGGAGTGGGGGAGGGGTTCTAGCATTGTTGTGTATTGCAGTCCTTGAAATAGGATGCCATCTGGGATGTCCTGGAGGGGAATTGCTCCACCTGAGAGCAGATATGCCAGAAGCTATTTTAAGAAAACGCCAAACCACTCAAACTCACATCATTTCCACCCCATTGGCCAATCGAGTCACAGTGTTGGAATTGTACCTACCTCCACCATCTCCACTAGCAGCTCATTCTAAGGTTGAGTGCTTTTGTGAGGAAGAGCCACACCAAATTCTGCAGTAGTATTTTCTAATCAACCTGCTCAGGGATGTTATTATACACCCCTGCGACAGGTGGTACTTGAATGTGATCCTCCTGGCTCAGAGATGGACACTATCAGCTCACCATGAGAACCCCATAATTCTCCTGAGTGCTAAATTCACCAACTACAGTCAGCTGAAATGTTCCAGCCAGTCTCACTGCTTTGGATTATGTAATAGCTTAAAGAGGACGACAGGTTTAATGCAGAGAAGCACTATGAAGTGGCCCTTTCTGGAGGGTGGCTAGGTAGCTATTCAGCAAGGTACAATGGCCAACACTTGTCTGAATAAATGGACACCAGCAGGAGGTTACACTCCCTTCAATGTTAAGTTCAGTTCAAGCAGGCCTGTATATTAAAACTTAAGGCAACCTTTTGACTACTAATACAAAGAAAGGTTTATCTTACCAAAGAGTCGGATGATGCCATCAGCAGCTCCAGTCACCAGCAGATTTCCATTATGGTTGAAAGCTGTACAGTTAATGGCAATGGGCTCAGGGTCCAGACAGAACTGATGCTACAGAAAAACAAGTCAGCTCACTGGAAACTTTAAGTACTCAGCAGCAATAAACCACAAACACTGCAACTTCCACCCACTTCAGTTTGCAATCAACAGCAAGAACGCTTTGCCTCCCCAGCACAGAATCTCAGAACTACTATGCACATACTGAAGCCATTCAGCAAATTTTCTCCCCACCAACAATGAATGAGAAAATCACATAGTGCCACTCTGCTGCATGAATATTGCTATTCAAAAAGAAACATTCAATTCCCTTTTGAAAGCCTCTATTGAATTTGCCGAGTCCACATTCTCAGGAGCACATTCCAGACCTTAAGCACTTATTGCACAAAACAGATTTTCTCAGACTATGTTTGCTTCTTTTGCTTATTTTGAATCTGAACTCAATCACTCTCAATCCTTTCACAAGTGGGAACAGTTTCTTCAAATCCACTCTGTCCATAATCACCATTTAGAATGTCTCCATCAGATTCCTTGTCCTCTCAGCTTTCTTTTCTCAAGGAGAATTGCCCCAACTTTTCTAATCTGCCTACGTCACTGAAAATCCCCATCTCTGGAATCATTCTCCTAAATCTTTATTGCATTTTCTGCAAAACCCTAACATTCTACTTGAAGAGCATGCATAGAAACAGATGCATTCTTTCAGCTGAGGCCAAACTATTGGCTCATGCAAGCCCATCATAACCTCTTGCTCTTCTTTTCTTAGCCCTTATTAATAACACTTTGATACAGTATGCACTGTCAACTACTATTTCAATTGGCCCTGCTACCTTCAATGACTTATGCATCAGCACATCAAAGACCCCTTGCTCCCACACCGCACCACCACTGTACCCCAACCCAGAGTTGTATACTTCACTTTATTTCTTCTCTCCACATTCTTTTGACCGTGATTGAACACTTAACATTTCTTTTCCTCCCCAATGAATTTCATTGTCACCTCTCCAACAATTTCATCAACATGCCTATGTACTTGTGGACACTAACTATCTACATTTGCCATACATTTGCTCTCTCTGTCAGGATGTACAGAATGTCTCACTCTGTCAGGATGTACAGATTCTCTCGCTCTCTCTCTCTCTCTCTCTCTCTCTCTCTCACTGTCAGGATATACAGATCCCTCTCTCCCTCACACTGTCAGGATATACAGATTCCACTCTCTCTCACTGTCAGTAAACAGAGATCTCTCTCTCCCTCTCTCACACACAGACTCAGGATATAGAGATCTGTCTCTCTCACACACAGTCAGGATATGGAGATCTGTCTCTCACTGTCAGGATATACAGATTCTCTCTCTCTGTCAGGATACATAGATATCTCTCTCTCTCTCTCTGTCAGGATGTACAGATTCTCTCTCTCTGTCAGGATATACAGATCTCTCTCTCTGTCAGGATATACAGATTCTCTCTCTCTCTGTCAGGATATATAGATATCTCTCTCTCTCTCTCTGTCAGGATATACAGATTCTCTCCCTCTCTGTCAGGATATACAGATTCTCTCTCTCTGTGTCAGGATGTACAGATTTTCTCTCTCTCTCTCTCTGTCAGGATATACAGACCTCTCTCCCACACACTGCCAGGATATACAGATCTCTCTCGCACACAAACTGTCAGGATATGCAGATGTGTCTCTCTCTCACTGTCAAGATATAATCTCGCTCTCTCTCTCACTGTCAGGATATAAGATCTCGCTCTCTCACTCTCTGTCAGGATATGCAGATTTTCTCTCTCTCTCTCTCACTCACACACACACAGAGACAGGGTATACAGATCTTTCTCTATCACACTGTCAGAATATACAGATCACTCCCTCTCTGTCAGGATATACAGATCTCTCTCACACACAATGCCAGGATATACAGATCTCCCTCACACACTGTCAGGATATAAGATCTCCATCTCACACTGTCAGGATATACAGATCTCGCTCTCTCACTCTCTCTGTCAGGATATGCAGATTCTCTCTCTCTCTCACACACACACGCACAGAGTCAGAATATACAGATCTTTCTCTCTCTCACTGTCAGAATATACAGATCTCCCTCTCTCTCGCTCTCACCCATTGTCAGGACATACAGGTCTCTTTCTCTCACAGTGTCAGGATATGCAGATCGCTTTCTCTCTCTCTCTCTCTCACTGTCAGAATATACAGATCTCTCTCTCTCTGTCAGGATATACCGATCTCTCTCTTTCTCTCTCTCTCTGTCAGGATATACAGATCTTTCTCTCTCTCACTGTCAGGATATACACATCTCTCTCTCTCTCACTATAGGACATACAGATCTCTTGCTCTCTCTCACCGTTAGGACATACAGATCTCTCTCACTCACTGTCAGGATATGCAGATCTGTCTCTCTCTCTCACCATCAGGATATACAGATCTCTCTCTCTCTCTCACCCTGTCAGGACATACAGATTGCTCTCTTACTCTGTCAGGATATACCGATCTCTCTCTCACTCTCACTGCCAGGATATGCAGATCTGTCTGTCTCTCACTGTCAGAATATGCAGGTCTGTCTCTCTCTCACTATCAGGATATACAGATTCTCTCTCGCGTGCTCTCTCTGTGGGATATGCAGATTCTCTCTCTCTCTCAGTCAGGACATACCGATCTTTCTCTCTCACACTGTCAGAATATACAGATCTCCCTCTCTCTCCCTCTCACCCATTGTCAGGACATACAGGTCTCTTTCTCTCACAGTGTCAGTATATGCAGATCTCTTTCTCTCTCTCACTGTCAGAATATACAGATCTCTCTCTCTCACAGTCAGGATATACCGATCTCTCTCTCACTGTCGGAATATGCAGATCTGTCTCTCTCTCACTGTCAGGATATACACATCTCTCTCTCTCACTGTAGGACATACAGATCTCTCTCTCACTGTCAGGATATACCAATCTCTCTCTCTCTCTCTCTCACTGTAAGGATATGCAGATCTGTCTCTCTCTCACTGTCAGGACGTACAGATTCTCTCTGTAAGGATATACAGATTCTCTCTCTCTCTGTCAGGATATACAGATTCTCTCTTGCTCTCTCTCTGTCTGGATATGCAGATCTGTCTCTCTCTCACACTGTCAGGATATACACATCTCTCTCTCTCTCTCTCTCACTGTAGGATATACAGATCTCTCTCTCTCACTGTCAGGATATACAGATCACTCTCTCTTGGTCAGGACATACAGATCTCTCTCTCATTCACTGTCAGGATATGCAGATCTGTCTCTCTCTCACTGTCAGGATATATAGATCTCTCTCTCTCTTTCTGTCAGGATATACCGACCTCTCTCTCTCACTGTGTCAGGATATACAGATCACTCTCTCTTGGTCAGGACATACAGATCTCTCTCTCATTCACTGTCAGGATATGCAGATCTGTCT
>NC_057735.1:52501826-52508297 GCF_004010195.1 Chiloscyllium plagiosum
CTCACAATGTCAGGATATAAGATCTCTTTCTCTCTCTGTCAGGATATACAGATTAGATTAGATTAGATTAGATTACTTACAGTGTGGAAACAGGCCCTTCGGCCCAACAAGTCCACACTGACCCACCGATGCGCAACCCACCCAGATCCATTCCCCTACATTTATCCCTTCACCTAACACTACGGGCAATTTAGCATGGCCAATTCACCTAACCTGCACATTTTTGGACTGTGGGAGGAAAACGATCTCTCTCTCTCTTTCACATTGGCAGGATATACAGATCTCTCTCTCTCTCTCTCACCGTCAGGATATACAAATCTCTCTCTCTCTCACTATCAGGATATACAGATTCCCTTCTCTCTCACTGTCAGGATATCAAGATCTCCATCTCTCTCTCACACACCGTAAGGATATACAGATCTCTCTCCCTCTGTCAGGTTATTCACACCTCTCTCTCTCTGTCAGGATAAACAGATTCTCTCTCTTTCTGTCAGGATATTCAGATTCTCTCTCGCACTATCCGGATATACATATCTCTCTCTCTCACACTATCAGGATATACTGATCTCACTCTCTCTCACATTCTCCGGATATGCAGATCTCTCTCTCTCGCTCTCTCAGGATACACAGATTTTTCTCTTTTTCTCACACACACATTGTCTGGATATACAAATCTCTCTCCTCCTCTCTCAGACTGCCAGGATATGCAGATCTGTCTCTCTCTCACTGTCAGGATATACAGATTCTCTCTTGCTCTCTCTCTGTCGGGATAGGCAGATCTGTCTCGCTCTCACTGTCAGGATATACACATCTCTCTCTCTCACACTGACAGGATATACCGATCTCTCTCTCTCTCACTCTCAGGATATTCAGATCTGTCTCTCTCTCTCTCTGCCAGGATATACAGATTCTCTCTCTCTGTCAGGATATACAGATTCTCGCTCTCTCTCTGTCTGCATATACAGATCTCTCTCTCTCACTGTCAGGATATACAGATTCTATCTCTCTCGGTCAGGATATACAGTTTCCCTTTCTCTGTCAGGATATACAGATCTCTCTCACTGTCAGGATATATAGATTGCTCTCTCTCACACTGTCAGGATGTAAGATCTCTATCTCACACTGTCAGGATATATAGATCTCCCTCTCTCCCACACTGTCAGTATATACAGATTTCTCTCTCACACACAGTCAGGTTATGGAGATCTGTCTTCCTCTCACACAGTCAGGATATACAGACCTCCCTCCCTCCCTCCCTCCCTCTCTGTCACGATATACAGATCTCGCTCGCTCTCTGTCAGGATATACAAATTCTCTCTCTCTCACACACACAGAGTCTGGATATACAGATCTTTCTCTCTCACACTGTACGAATATACAGATCTCCCTCTCTCTCTCTCCCTCATACCCACTGTCAGGATATACAGACCTCTCTCTCTCACTGTCAGGATATACAGATCTCTCTCTCTCCCAATGTCAGGATATACAGATCTCTCTCTCTCCCAATGTCAGGATATACAGATCTCTCTCTCTCACACTGTCAGGACATACAGATCTCTGTCTCTCTTACTCTCTCACACTGTCAGGATATGCAGATTTCTCTCTCTCACACACTGTCATGATATACAGATCGCGCGCTCACTCTCTCACATGGTCAGGATATGCAGATCTCTCTCTCTCTCTCACACACACTGTCCGGATATACAGATCTCTCCATCTCTCTCACACTGTCAGGACATACAGATCTCTCACTCTCACAATGTCAGGATATAAGATCTCTCTCTCTCGCTCTCTCTTACAATCAGGATATACAGATTCCTCTCTCTCTCACTGTCAGGATATCAAGATCTTTCCCCCCTCTCTCTCTCTTTCTCTCCCTGTCAGGTTATACAGATTCTCTCTCTCACAATGTCAGGATATGAGACCTCTCTCTCTCTCACTGTCAGGATATACAGATCTCTCTCTCTCTCTCACATTGTCAGGATATACAGATCTCTCTCTCTCAATATCAGGATATAAGATTTCTCTCTCACAAAGTCAGGATATAAGATCTCTCTCTCTGTCAATATATGCAGATCTCTCTCTCTCACAATCAGGATATAAAGATTCCTCTCTCTCTCTCACTGTCAGGATATCCAGATCTCCCTCTCTCTCACACACACAGTAAGGATATACAGATCTCTCTCTCTCTGTCAGGATGCACACATTTTCTTCCTGTCAGGTTATACAGATTCTCTCTCTCTCTCTGTCGGGATATACAGACTCTCTCCCTCTCTGTCAGGACATACAGATTCTCTCTCTCTCTGTCATGATATACAGATTCTCGCCCTCTCTTTCTGTCAGGATATACAGATTTTTCTCTTTCTCTCACACACATTGTCAGGATATGCAGATCTCTCACTGTCAGGATATACATATCTCTCTCACTCTCACACTGTCAGGATATACAGATCTCTCTCTCTCTCTCACTGTCAGGACATATAGATCTCTGACTCTCTCACACTGTCAGGATATGCAGATCTCTCTCTCTCTCTCACTGTCATGATATACAGATGTCTCTCTCTCTCACACAATGTCAGGATATAAGATCTCTCTCTCTTTCTGTCAGTGTGTACGGATCATTCTCTCTCTCGCTCACTCTCTCACACTGTCAGGATATGCAGATCTCTCTCACACACACACTGTGATGATATACAGATATCTCTCTCTCTCTCTCTCTCTATCAATCTCACTGTCAGGATATACAGATCTCTGTCTCTCTCTCACTGTCAGAATATAAGATTGCTCTCTCTCTCACAATGTCAGGATATAAGATCTCTCTCTCTCTCACACTGTCAGGATATACAGATCTCTCTCTCTTGCTCACTCTCTCTCTCTGTCAGGATATACAGATCTCTCTTGCTGTCACACTATCCAGATATACATATATATCTCTCTTCTACGTCTCCAGATATACGTCTCTCTCTCTGTCAGGGTATACAGATCTCTCTCTCGTTCTCACACACTGTCAGGAGATACAGGTCGGTCACTCTCTCTCTCACAATCAGGATATACAGATTCCTCTCTCTCTCACTGTCAGGATATCCACATCTCCCTCTCTCGCTTTCTCTCTCACACACACAGTAAGGATACACAGATCTCTCTCTCTCTCTGTCATGATATACAGATCTCTCTCTCTCTCTCACACGATCAGGATATACAGATTCCTCTCTCTCTCTCACTGTCAGGATATCCAGATCTCCCCCTCTCTCTTGCTCACACACACAGTAAGGATATACAGATCTCTCTCTCTCTTTCTGTCAGGATATACAAATCTCTCTCTCTCTCTCTCTGTCAGGATGTACACATTCTCTCCCTGGTCAGGTTACACAGATTCTCTCTCTCGCTGTCAGGTTATACAGATTTTCTCTCTCTCTCTCACACTGTAATGATATGCAGATCTCTCCCTCTCTCTCTGTCAGGATATACAGACCTCTCTCTCGCTCACTCTCTAACACTGTCAGGATATGCAGATCTCTCTCTCACTGTCAGGATATACAGATCTTTCTCTCTCTCTCTCTCACACTGTCAGGATATACAGATCTCTCTCTCGATCTCTCTGTCAGGATATACAGATCTCTCTCTCGCTCACCCTCTCACACTGTCAGGATATGCAGATCTCTCTCTCACTCACATTGTCAGGACATACAGATTCTGTCTCTCTCACACTGTCAAGATATGCAGATCTCTCTCACTCGCACTGTCAGGATATACAGATCTCTCTCTCCCTCTCACAATGTCAGGATATACAGATCTCTCTCTCTCTCTCTCTTTCGGTCAGGATATACAGATCTCTCTCTCGGTCAGGATATACAGATTTTTCTCTTTCTCTCACACACACATTGTCAGGATATACAGATCTCCCTCCTTCTCACACTGTCAGGATATGCAGATCTCTCTCACACACATTGTGATGATGTGCAGATCTCTTTCTCCCTCTCTCACTGTCAGGATATACAGATCTCTCTTTCTCTCTCCCTGTCAGGTTATACAGATTCTCTCTCTCTCAGTGAGAGAGATAGATCTGTATATCCTGAGAGAGATATACAGATATCTCTCTCTCTCTCTCCTACATTATCCGATGTACGTATCTCTCTCTCTCACACTATCCGGTTATACATATTTCTCTCTTTCTCACATTGTCAGGATATACAGATCTCTCTCTCACTGTCAGGATATACAGATCTCTCTTTCTCACATTGTCAGGATATACAGATCTCTCTCTCACTATCAGGATATACGGATTCCACTCTCTCTCACTGTCAGGATACCAAATCTCCCTCTCTCTCACACACACACAAAGTAAGGATATACAGATCTCTCTTCCTGTCAGGTTATACAGATTCTCTCTCTCTCTCTGTCAGGATAAACAGATTCTCTCTCACATTATCCGGATATGCATATCTCTCTCTCACTGTCAGGATATACAGATTTTTCTCTTTTTCTCACACACTCATTGTCTGGATATACAGATCTCTCTCATTCACACAGTCAGGATATACATCTCTCTCTCTCTCACACACAATGTCAAGATATGAAACCTCTCTCTCTCACTGTCAGGATATACAGATATCTCTCATGTCAGGATACACAGATCTGTATCTCTCTGTCAGGATATACAAATCTCTCCCTCTCTCTCACACTGTCAGGATATGCAGATTTCTCTCTCTCTCACACTGTCCGGATATACAGATCTCTCTCTCTCACTGCCATGATATACAGATCGCGTGCTCACTCTCACACACTGCCCGGATATACAGATCTCTCCATCTCTCTCACTGTCAGGTCATACAGATCTCTCTCTCTCACAATGTCAGGAGATAAGATTCCTCTCTCCCTCACAATGTTAGGATATAAGATCTCTCTCTTACGATCAGGATATACAGATTCCTCTCTCTCTCCCTGTCAGGTTATACAGATTCTCTCCCTCTCTTTCTGTCAGGATATACAGATCTCTCTCTCTCTGTCAGGATATACAGACTTTTCTCTCTCACACACATTGTCAGGATATACAGATCTCTCTCTATCTATCTATCTCTCTCTTACTCTCTCACTCACTCACTGTAAGGATATGCAGATCTCTCTCTCTCTCACACTGTCAGGACATACAGATCTCTCTCACTCACATTATCAGGATATACAGATCTCTCTCTCACTGTCAGGACATACAGATCTCTGTCACTCACACTGTCAGGATATACAGATCTCTCTCACTCACATTGTCAGGATATACAGATCTCTCTCTCACACACACACACAATGTCAGGATATAAGATCTCTCTCTCATTCTGTCAAGATATACAGATCTCTTGCTCTCTTTCTGTCAAGATATACAGATCTCTCTCTCTCTCAGGATATATAGATTTTTCTCTTTCTCTCTCACACACATTGTCAGGATATACAGATCTCTCACTCTCACACTGTCAGGATATGCAGATCTCTCTCACGCTGTGATTATATGCAGATCTCTCTCTCAGGATATACATATCTCTCTCTCTCACACACACACTGTCAGGATATACAGATTTCTCTCTTGCTCACTCTCTCACACTGTCAGGATATGCAGATCTCTCTCTCTCTCACACACACTGTCAGGGTATGCAGATCTCTCTCACTCTATCAGGATATACACATCTCTCTCCCTCTCACACTGTCAGGATATACAGATTTTTCTCTTTCTCTCACACACACACTGTCAGGATATACAGATTTCTCTCTTGCTCACTCTCTCACACTGTCAGGATATACACATCTCTCTCCCTCTCACACTGTCAGGATATACAGATTTTTCTCTTTCTCTCACACACACATTGTCAGAATATACAGATCGCTCTCCCTCCCAATGTCAGGATATACATATCTCCCTCTCTCACACTGTCAGGACATACAGATCTCTCTCTCGCTCACTCTCTCACACTGTCAGGATATGCAGATCTCTCTCACACACACTGTGATGATATGCAGATCTCTCTCTCTCTCTCTCTCTCACTGTCAGGATATACAGATCTCTCTCTCTCTCTCACACACACAATGTCAGGATATAAGATCTCTCTCTCTTTCTGTCAGGATATACAGATCTCTTGCTCTCTTTCTGTCAAAATATACAGATCTCTCTCTCTCTCACAGGATATACAGATTTTTCTCTTTCTCTCACACACAGATTGTCAGGACATACAGTTCTCTCACTCTCACACTATCAGGATATGCAGATCTCTCTCACACGCTGTGATGATATGCAGATAGAACATAGAACATAGAACAATACAGCACAGAACAGGCCCTTCGGCCCACGATGTTGTGCCGAACATTTGTCCTAGCTTAAGCACCCATCCATGTACCTATCCAATTGCCGCTTAAAGGTCACCAAAGATTCTGACTCTACCACTCCCACAGGCAGCGCATTCCATGCCCCCACCACTCTCTGGGTAAAGA
>NC_057735.1:52513525-52525900 GCF_004010195.1 Chiloscyllium plagiosum
TCCCTCAGTACTGATCCTCTGACAGTGCACCGCTCCCACACTACTGACCCTCTGACAGTGCAGCACTTCCTCAGTACTGACCATCTGACAGTGCAGCACTCCCTCATTACTGACCCTCTGACAGTGCACCGCTCCCTCAGTACTGACCCTCAGACAGTGCAGCACTCCCTCAGTACGGACCCTCTAACAGTGCAGCACTCCCTCAGTACTGACCCTCTCACAGTGCAGAACTCCATCAGTACTGACCCTCTGACATTACAGCACTCCCTCAGTACTGACACTCTAACAGTGCAGCACTCCCTCAGTAATTTAGATTTAGATTTAGAAGAATACAGCGCAGTACAGGCCTTTTGGCCCTCGATGTTGCGCCGATCCAAGCCCACCTAACCTATACTACCCCACTATCCTCCATATACCTATCCAATGCCCTCTTAAATGCCCATAAAGAGGGAGAGTCCATCACTGCTACTGGCAGGGCATTCCATGAACTCACGACTCGCTGAGTAAAGAACCTATCCCTAACATCTGTCCTATACCTACCCCCTTTAATTTAAAGCTATGCCCCCTTGTAATACCCGACTCCATACGCGGGAAAAGGTTCACACTGTCAATCCTATCTAACCCCCTAATCATCTTGTACACCTCATTCAAGTCACCCCTAAACCTTCTTTTCTCTAATGAAAACAGCCCCAAGTGTCTCAGTCTTTCCTCATACGATCTTTCTACCATACCAGGCAACATCCTGGTAAACCTCCTCTGCACCCGTTCCAGTGCCTCCATATCCTTCCTATAGTATGGCGACCAAAACTGCACACAATACTCCAGATGCGGCCGCACCAGAGTCTTATACAACTGCAACATGACCTCAGCACTCCGGAACTCAATTCCTCTACCAATAAAAGCCAGTACGCCATATGCCTTCTTCACCGAAGTGAGTTCTCTCTCACTCTCACACTGTCAGGATATAAGATCTCTCTCACACACACTGTGATGATATGCAGATCTCTCTCTCTCAGGATATACATATCTCTCTCACACACGCACTGTCAGGATATACAGATCTCTCTCTCGTTCACTCTCTCACACTGTCAGGATATGCAGATCTCTCTCTCTCTCTCACTGTCAGGATACACACATCTCTCTCACTCTCACAGTGTCAGGATATAAGATCTCTCTCTGTCTCACAATGTCAAGATAGAAGATCTCTCTCTTATTCTGTCAGGATATACAGATCTCTCTCTCTCGGTCAGGATATACACAGATCTCTCTCTCTCTCTCACTCTCTCACACTGTCAGGACATACAGATCTCGGTCTCTCTCACACTGTCAGGACATACAGATCTCTGTCTCTCTCACACTGTCAAGGCATACAGATCGCTCTCTCTCACACACGGTCAGGATACACTGATCTCTCTCTCACACACGGTCAAGATATACTGATCTCTCTCTCACACTATCAGGATATACAGATCTCTCTCACTCACACTATCAGGACATACAGATCTCACTCTTGCTCACTCTCTCACACTGTAAGGATATGCAGATCTCTCTCTCTCACACTGTCAGGACATACAGATCTCTCTCACTCTCACTATCAGGATATACAGATTTTTCTCTTTCTCTCTTTCTCATTGTCAGGATATAAGATCTCTCTCTCTCTTTCTGTCAGGATATACAGATCTCTCTCTCGTTCACTCTCTCACACTGTCAGGTCTCTCTCACTCTCACTATCAGGATATACAGATTTTTCTCTTTCTCTCGCACACACATTGTCAGGATATAAGATCTCTCTCTCTCTTTCTGTCAGGATATACAGATCTCTCTCTCAGGATATACAGATTTTTCTCTTTCTCTCACACACACATTGTCAGGATATACAGTTCTCTCTCACTCTCACACTGTCAGGATATGCAGATCTCTCTCACACACACTGATGATATGCAGATCTCTCTCTCAGGATATACATATCTCTCGCTCTCACACACACGCACTGTCAGGATATACAGATCTCTCTCTCGTTCACTCTCTCATACTGTCAGGATATGCAAATCTCTCTCTGTCTCACAATGTCAAGATATAAGATCTCTCTCTTTTTCTGTCAGGATATACAGATCTCTCTCTCGCTCAATCTCTCACACTGTCAGGATATGCAGATCTCTCTCACACACACTGTGATGATATGCTGATGTCTCTCTCTCACTGTCATGGTATACAGATCTCCCTCGCTCACAATGTCAGGATATACAAATCTCTCTCTCTTTCACACTGGCAGGATATACAGATTCCTCTCTCTCTGTCAGGATATACAGATCTCTCTCCCTCTGTCAGGTTATTCAGACCGCTCTCTGTGTCAGGACAAACAGATTCTCTCTCTCGCTCCCTCTTTTGTCAGGATGTACAGATTCTCTCTCTCTCTTTGTCAGGATATACAGATTCTCTCGCGCACTATCCGGATATACATATCTCTCTCTCTCACACTATCAGGATACACAGATCTCACTCTCTCTCACATTCACCGGATATGCAAACCTCTCTCTCTCTGTCAGGATATACAGATTTTTCTCTTTTTCTCACACACATATTGTCTGGATATACAGATCTCTCTCCCTCTCTCTCACACTGTCAGGATATAAAATCTCTCTCTCTCACAATGTCAAGATATGAGACCTCTCTCTCACAAAGTCAGGATATACAGATCTCTCTTTCTTTGTCAGGATACACAGATCTGTATCTCTGTCAAGATATACAGATCTCTCCCTCTCTCTCACATTGTCAGGACATACAGATGTCTCTCTCTCACAATGTCAGGATATAAGATTTCTCTCTCTCTCTCTCAGGATATCAAGATCTCTGTCTCTCTCATACACAGAGTCAGGATATACAGATCTCTCTCTCTTCAGGATATACAGATTTTTCTCTCTCTCTCACACACACTGTGATGATATGCAGATCTCTCTCTCTCTATCAGTCTCACTGTCAGGATATACAGATCTCTCTCTCTCACACTGTCAGGATATGCAGATCCCTCTCTCCCACATTGTCAGGACATACAGATCTCTCTCTCACACACACACACACACACACACACACACACACACACACACACACACAGTCAGGATATGCAGATCTCCCTCTCTCTCACACACACAGTAAGGATATACAGATCTCTCCCTCTCTCTCAATGTGTCAGGATATGAGATCTCTCTCTCTCACAATGTCAGGATATGAAATCTCTCTCTCTCCCCCACTATCTGGATATATATATCTCTCTCCCTCTCTCACAATATCCTGATATACATAACTCTCTCTCTCACACTGTCAGGATACACAGATCCCTCTCTCTCTCGGACACTGACAGGATATGCAGATCTCTCTCTGTCAGGATATACAGATTCTCTCTCTCTCTCCGTCAGGTCATATCGATTCTCTCTCTCTCTCTGTCAGGATATACAGATCTCTCTCTCTCTCACAATGTCAGGATATCAGATCTCTCTCTCGCACAATGTCAGTATGTAAGATTTCTCTCTCTCACAATGTCAGGATATACAGATCCCTCTTTCTCTCACACTGTCAGGATACACAGATCTCCCTCTCTCACACAGTCAGGATATAAGATCTCTCTATCTCACACTGTCAGGATATACAGAATTACACACACATATATACACATACACACACACACACACACAGATATACAGACTTCTCCATCTCTCTCACTGTCAGGATATACAGATCTCTCTCTCTCTCACTCACTGTCAGGATATACAGATCCCTCTCTCTCTAACTGTTAGGAAATACAGATCTCTCTCTCTCACACAGTCAGGACATACAGATCTCTCTCTCTCACACTGTCAGGATATACAGATCTCTCTCTCTCACACACTGTCCAGACATACAGATCTCTCTCTCTCAGGATATACAGATCGCGCGCTCACTCTCTCACACGGTCAGGATATACAGATCTCCCTCTATTTGTCAGGATACACAGATCTGTATCTCTCTGTCCAGATATACAGATCTCTCCCTCTCTCTTACACTGTCAAGACATATAGATCTCTCTCTCTCTCTCACAATGTCAGGATATAAGATTTCTCTCTCTCACAATGTCAGGATATAATATCTCTCTCTCTTTCTCTTTCACATGATCAGGATATACAGATTCCTCTCTCTCTCTCTGTCTCTGTCAGGATATCCAGATCTCCCTCTCTCTCTCTCACACAGTAAGGATATACAGATCTCTTATGCCCGAAACGTCGATTCTCCTGCTCTTTGGATGCTGCCTGCCCTGCTGCATTTTTCCAGCAAGACATTTTTCAGCTCTCTCTCTCTCTATCACGATACACAGATCTCTCCCTCTCTCTCAATGTGTATCACCCTCTCTCACAATAACCGGATATACATACCTCTCTCTCTCTCACTATCAGGATATGTAGATCTCACTCTCTCTCACACTGTTAAGATACAGATCCCTCTCTCTCTCTGACACTGCCAGGATATGCAGATCTCTCTCTCTCTGTCAGGATATACAGATTCTCTCTCTCTTTCTGTCAGGATAGACAGATCTCTCTCTCACAATATCAGGATATACAGATCTCTCTCTCTCACTGTCAGGATATACAGATCTCTCTGTCTCTATCTGTGAGGATATGCAGATCTCTCTATGTCAGGATATACTGTCATGATACTCTCACTGCCATGATATACAGATCGCGTACGCACTCTCTCACACAGTCAGGATATGCAGATCTCTCTCTCTCTCTCTCTCTCTCTCATACTGTCAGGATATGCAGATCTCTCTCTCTCTCATACTGTCAGGATATACAGATCTTTATCTCTCTGTCCGGATATACAGATCTCTCCATCTCTCTCACTGTCAGGACATACAGATCTCGTTCTCTCTGTCAGGATATACAGGTCTCTCTCTCTCTGTCAGGATATACAGGTCTCTCTCTCTCTCTGGAGAAAGTGAGGGCTGCAGATGCTGGAGATCCTGAAGAAAGGCTTATGCCCGAAACGTCGATTCTCCTGTTCCTTGGATGCCGCCTGACTTGCTGCGCTTTTCCAGCAACACATTTTCAGCTCTCTCTCTCTCTGTCAGGATATACAGATTCTCAATGTCAGGATATACAGATTCTCTCGCTCTCTCTCTTTGTCTGGATATGTAGATTCTCTCCCACTCCTGTCAGGATGTACAGATTGATCTCTCACACTGTCAGGATATACAGATCTCTTTCTTTATTCCTTTTTATTCCTGATGAAGGGCTTTTGCCCAAAACGTCGATTTCGCTGCTCGTTGGATGCTGCCTGAACTGTTGTGCTCTTCCAGCACGACTGATCCAGATCTGTCTCTCTGTCAGGATAGACAGATCGCGCTCTCTGTCAGGATAGACAGATCGCGCTCTCTATCAGGATAGACAGATCGCGCTCTCTATCAGGAAAAACAGATCGCTCTCCCTGTCAGGATATACAGATCGCTCTCCCTGTCAGGATATACAGATCGCTCTCCCTGTGTCAGGTTATTCAGATCTCTCTCTCTCTCTCCCTGTCAGGTTACACAGATTCTCTCTCTCTCAGTGAGAGAGATAGATCTGTATATCCTGAGAGAGATATACAGATATTTCTCTCTCTCTCACACTACTCAGATACACATATCTCTCTCTCTCTCTCCTACATTATCCGGATGTACGTATCTCTCTCTCTCACACTATCCGGTTATACATATTTCTCTCTTTCTCACACTGTCAGGATATACAGATCTCTCTCTCACTGTCAGGATATACAGATCTCTCTCTCACTATCAGGATATACTGATTCCACTCTCTCTCACTGTCAGGATATCCAAATCTCCCTCTCTCTCTCTCTCACACACACAGTAAGGATATACAGCTCTCTCTCCCTGTCAGGTTATACAGATTCTCTCTCTCTCACAATGTCAAGATATGAAACCTCTCTCTCTCTCACTGTCAGGATATACAGATATCTCACGTCAGGATACACAGATCTGTATCTCTCTGTCAGGATATACAAATCTCTCCCTCTCTCTCACACTGTCAGGATATGCAGATTTCTCTCTAACACACACTGTCCGGATATACAGATCTCTCTCTCTCACTGCCATGATATACAGATCGCGGATATATCAGGAGAGAGAGAGAGAATCTGTATATCCTGACAGAGAGAATCTGTATATCCTGACAGAGAGAATCTGTATATCCTAACAGAGAGAATCTGTATATCCTGACAGAGAGAATCTGTGTATCCTGACAGAGAAAATCTATATATCCTGACAGAGAGAGAGAGAGGGATCTGTATATCCTAACAGAGAGAGAGAGAGAGACAGAGATCTATATATCCTGACAGAGAGAGAGGGGGATCTGTATATCCTGACAGAGAGAGAGAGAGGGGGATCTGTATATCCTGACAGAGAGAGCGAGAGAGAGAGATCTGTATGTCCTGACAGTGTGAGAGAGAGAGAGAGAGATCGATCTGCTTATCCTTACAGTGTGAGAGAGAGAGAGAGAGAGCTGTGTGTCCTGACAGTGTGAGCGAGAGAGAGATCTGCATATCCTGACACGGTCAGGATATGCAGATCTCTCTCTCTCTCACACTGTCCGGATAGACAGATCTATCCATTTCTCTCACACTGTCAGGACATACAGGTCTCTCTCTCTCACAATGTCAGGAGATAAGATTTCTCTCCCTCACAATGTCAGGATATAAGATCTCTCTCTTTCTCTCTTAAGATCAGGATATACAGATTCCTCTCTCTCACTATCAGGATATCCAGTTTCCCTCTCTCTCTCTCCCTGTCAGGTTATACAGATTCTCTCCCTCTCTTTCTGTCAGGATATACAGATCTCTCTCTCTCTGTCAGGATATACAGACTTTTCACTCTCACACACATTGTCAGGATATACAGATCTCTCTCCCTCTCACACTGTCAGGATATGCAGATCTCTCTCTCGCTCACACTGTCAGGATATGCAGATCTCTCTCTCGCTCACACTGTCAGGATATACAGCTCTCTCTCTCTCTCTCTCTCTCTCTCACACTGTAAGGATAAGCAGATCTCTCTCTCTCTCTCTCACACTGTCAGGACATACAGATCTCTCTCTCTCTCTCTCTCAGGATATACAGATTCTCTCCCACTCCTTCTGTCAGGATATACAGATTGATCTCGCTCTCTGACAGGATATACAGATCTCTCTCTCTCTCTCTTACAGGATATACTGATCTCTCTCTTTCCCTCTGTCAGGATATACAGATCTCTGTCTCTCTCTCTCTCACACTGTCAGGATATACAGATCTCTGTCTCTCTCTCTCTCTCTGTCAGGATATACAGATCCCTCTCTCTCTCTCTGTCAGGATATATAGATTCTCTCTGTCAGGATACACAGATTCTCTCTGTCAGGATACACAGATTCTCTCTGTCATGATATACAGATTCTCTCTGTCAGGATATACAGATTCTCTCTGTCAGGATATACAGATTCTCTCCCACTCCTTCTGTCAGGATATACAGATTGATCCCGTTCTCTGACAGGATATACAGATCTCTCTCTCTCTCTCGCTCTCTGACCGGATATACAGATCTCTCTCGCTGTCAGGATATACAAATCTCTCTCGCTGTCAGGATATACAAATCTCTCTCTCTCTGTCAGGATATTCAGATCACCCTCTCTCTCACACAGTCAGGATATACAGAATCTCTCTCTCTCTGTCAGGATACACAGATCTCTCTCTCTCTGTCAGAATATACAGATCTCTGTCAGGATACACAGATCTCTCTCTCTCTGTCAGGATATACAGATCTCTCTCTCACTGTCAGGATATATAGATTCTCACTGTCAGGATACACAGATTCTCTCTGTCAGGATATACAGATCTCTCTCTCTCGGTCAGGACATACACTTCCCTCTTTCTCGGTCAGGACATACACGTCTCTCTCTCTCGGTCAGGACATACACGTCTCTCTCTCTCGGTCAGGACATACACGTCTCTCTCTCTCGGTCAGGACATACACGTCTCTCTCTCTCGCTCTGTCAAGACATACAGGTCTCTCTCTCTGTCAAGACATACAGGTCTCTCTCTCTGTCAAGACATACAGGTCTCTCTCTCTGTCAAGACATACAGGTCTCTCTCTCTGTCAAGACATACAGGTCTCTCTCTCTGTCAAGACATACAGGTCTCTCTCTCTGTCAAGACATACACGTCTCTCTCTCTGTCAAGACATACACGTCTCTCTCTCTGTCAAGACATACACGTCTCTCTCTCTGTCAAGACATACACGTCACTCTCTCTGTCAAGACATACACGTCACTCTCTCTGTCAAGACATACACGTCTCTCTCTCTGTCAAGACATACACGTCTCTCTCTCTGTCAAGACATATACGTCTCGCTCTGTCAGGACATACACGTCTCGCTCTGTCAAGACATACACGTCTCGCTCTGTCAGGACATACACGTCTCGCTCTGTCAGGACATACACGTCTCTCTCTCTGTCAGGACATACACGTCTCGCTCTGTCAGGACATACACGTCTCGCTCTGTCAGGACATACACGTCTCGCTCTGTCAGGACATACACGTCTCGCTCTGTCAGGACATACACGTCTCTCTCTCTGTCAGGACATACACGTCTCGCTCTGTCAGGACATACACGTCTCGCTCTGTCAGGATATACACGTCTCGCTCTGTCAGGACATACATATCTCTCTCTCTGTCAGGACATACAGATTCTCTCTTTCTCTCTCTCAGGATATACAAATTCTCTCTCTCTCTCTCTCTCAGGATATACATATTCTCTCTCTCTCTCTGTCAGGATTTACAGATTCTCTCCCACTCCTTCAGTCAGGATATACAGATTGATCTCTCTCTCTAGGTGAGGATATACAGATCACTCTCGCTGCCAGGATATACAAATATCTCTCGCTGTCAGGATATACAAATCTCTGTCTCTCTGTCAGGATATTCAGATCTCCCTCTCTCTCACACAGACAGGATATACAGATCTCTCTCTCCCTCTCTGTCAGGATATACAGATCTCTCTCTCTTTCTCTCTCTGTCAGGATATGCAGATCTCTGTCTCTCTCAGGATATACAGATTCTCTCCCACTCCTTCTGTCAGGATATACAGATTGATCTCGCTCTCTGACAGGATATACAGATCTCTCTCTCCCTCTCTGTCAGGATATACAGATCTCGCTCTCTTTCTCTCTCTGTCAGGATATGCAGATCTCTGTCTCTCTCAGGATATACAGATTCTCTCCCACTCCTTCTGTCAGGATATACAGATTGATCTCGCTCTCTGACAGGATATACAGATCTCTCTCTCTCTCTCTTACAGGATATACACGTCTCTCTCTGTCTGGACATACACGTCTCTCTCTGTCTGGACATACACGTCTCTCTCTGTCTGGACATACACGTCTCTCTCTGTCTGGACATACACGTCTCTCTCTGTCTGGACATACACGTCTCTCTCTGTCTGGACATACACGTCTCTCTCTGTCTGGACATACACGTCTCTCTCTGTCTGGACATACACGTCTCTCTCTGTCTGGACATACACGTCTCTCTCTGTCTGGACATACACGTCTCTCTCTGTCTGGACATACACGTCTCTCTCTGTCTGGACATACACGTCTCTCTCTGTCTGGACATACACGTCTCTCTCTGTCTGGACATACACGTCTCTCTCTGTCTGGACATACACGTCTCTCTCTGTCTGGACATACACGTCTCTCTCTGTCTGGACATACACGTCTCTCTCTGTCTGGACATACACGTCTCTCTCTGTCTGGACATACACGTCTCTCTCTGTCTGGACATACACGTCTCTCTCTGTCTGGACATACACGTCTCTCTCTGTCTGGACATACACGTCTCTCTCTGTCTGGACATACACGTCTCTCTCTGTCTGGACATACACGTCTCTCTCTGTCTGGACATACACGTCTCTCTCTGTCTGGACATACACGTCTCTCTCTGTCTGGACATACACGTCTCTCTCTGTCTGGACATACACGTCTCTCTCTGTCTGGACATACACGTCTCTCTCTGTCTGGACATACACGTCTCTCTCTGTCTGGACATACACGTCTCTCTCTGTCTGGACATACACGTCTCTCTCTGTCTGGACATACACGTCTCTCTCTGTCTGGACATACACGTCTCTCTCTGTCTGGACATACACGTCTCTCTCTGTCTGGACATACACGTCTCTCTCTGTCTGGACATACACGTCTCTCTCTGTCTGGACATACACGTCTCTCTCTGTCTGGACATACACGTCTCTCTCTGTCTGGACATACACGTCTCTCTCTGTCTGGACATACACGTCTCTCTCTGTCTGGACATACACGTCTCTCTCTGTCTGGACATACACGTCTCTCTCTGTCTGGACATACACGTCTCTCTCTGTCTGGACATACACGTCTCTCTCTGTCTGGACATACACGTCTCTCTCTGTCTGGACATACACGTCTCTCTCTGTCTGGACATACACGTCTCTCTCTGTCTGGACATACACGTCTCTCTCTGTCTGGACATACACGTCTCTCTCTGTCTGGACATACACGTCTCTCTCTGTCTGGACATACACGTCTCTCTCTGTCTGGACATACACGTCTCTCTCTGTCTGGACATACACGTCTCTCTCTGTCTGGACATACACGTCTCTCTCTGTCTGGACATACACGTCTCTCTCTGTCTGGACATACACGTCTCTCTCTGTCTGGACATACACGTCTCTCTCTGTCTGGACATACACGTCTCTCTCTCTCTCTCTCTGTCTGTCTGGACTACAAGTCTCTCTCTTTCTATCTGGACATACACGTCTCTCTCTCTCTCTCTCTCTCTGTCAGGACATACACGTCTCTCTCTCTGTCAGGACATGGACGTCTCACTCTCTCTGTCAGGACATGGACGTCTCACTCTCTCTGTCAGGACATACGCGTCTCTCTCTCTGTCAGGACATACGCGTCTCTCTCTGTCAGGACATACGCGTCTCTCTCTGTCAGGACATACGCGTCTCTCTCTCTCAGAGGATATACAGATCTCTCTCGCTGTCAGGATATACAGATCTCTCTCTCTTTCTCTCTGTCAGGATATGCAGATCTCTGTCTCTCTCTGTCAGGATATACAGATTCTCACTGACAGGATATACAGATTCTCTCTTTCTCTCTCTCTCAGGATATACAGATTCTCACTGACAGGATATACAGATTCTCTCTCTCTCTCTCTCTCTCTCTCAGGATATATATATTCTCTCTCTCTCTCTCTCTCTCTGTCAGGATTTACAGATTCTCTCCCACTCCTTCAGTCAGGATATACAGATTGATCTCTCTCTCTCTCTAGGTCAGGATATACAGATCTCTCTCGCTGCCAGGATATACAAATATTTCTCGCTGTCAGGATATACAAATCTCTGTCTCTCTGTCAGGATATTCAGATCTCCCTCTCTCTCACACAGTCAGGATATACAGATCTCTCTCTCGCTTTCTCTCTCTGTCAGGATATGCAGATCTCTGTCTCTCTCTGTCAGGATATACAGATTCTCTCTGTCAGGATATACAGATTCTCTCTGTCAGGATATACAGATTCTCTCTCTCTCAGGATATACAGATTCTCTCCCACTCCTTCTGTCAGGATATCCAGATTGATCTCGCTCTCTGACAGAATATACAGATCTCTCTCTCTCTCTCTCTTACAGGATATACAGATCTCTCTCTTTCTCTCTGTCAGGATATACAGATCTCTGTCTGTCTCTCTCTCTCTCTCTCACTGTCAGGATATACAAATCTCTCTCTCTCTCTGTCAGGATATACAGATCTCTCTCTCTCTAGGTCAGAATATACAGATCTCTGTCAGGATATACAGATCTCTCTCTCTCTAGGTCAGGATATACAGATCTCTCTTTCTCTGTCAGGATATACAGATCTCTCTCTCTCTCTCTGTCAGGATACACAGACATCTCTCTCTCTCTCTGTCAGGATATATAGATCTCTCTCTCTGTCAGGATATACAGATCTCTCTCTCTGTCAGGATATACAAATCTCTCTCGCTGTCAGGATATTCAGATCTCTCTCGCTGTCTGTCAGGATATACAGATCTCTCTCTCTCTCTGTCAGGATACACAGATTCTCTATGTCAGGATACACAGATTCTCTCTGTCAGGATACACAGATTCTCTCTGTCAGGATACACAGATTCTCTCCCTCTCTCTCTGTCAGGATATACAAATCTCTCTCGCTGTCAGAATATTCAGATCTCTCTCTTTCTGTCAGGAGATACAGATCTCTCTCTCTCTCTCTGTCAGGATACACAGATTCTCTCTCTCTGTGTCAGGATATACAGATCTCTCTCGCTCTCTCT
>NC_057735.1:52526400-52541473 GCF_004010195.1 Chiloscyllium plagiosum
CATACACGTCTCTCTCTCTCTGGCAGGACATACACCTCTCTCTCTCTCTGGCAGGACATACACGTTTCTCTCTCTCTGGCAGGACATACACGTCTCTCTCTCTCTGTCAGGACATACACGTCTCTCTCTCTCTGTCAGGACATACACGTCTCTCTCTCTCTGTCAGGACATACACGTCTCTCTCTCTCTCTCTGGACATACACGTCTCTCTCTCTCTCTCTGGACATACACGTCTCTCTCTCTCTCTCTCTGTCAGGACATACACGTCTCTCTCACTCTGTCAGGACATACAGATCTCTCTCTCTGTCAGGATATACAGATTCTCACTGACAGGATATACAGATTCTCTCTTTCTCTCTCTCAGGATATACAAATTCTCTCTCTCTCAGGATATACATATTCTTTCTCTCTCTGTCAGGATATACAGATTCTCTCCCACTCCTTCTCTCAGGATATACAGATTGATCTCTCTCTCTGTCAGGATATACAGATTGACCTCTCTCTGTCAGGATATACAGATCTCTCTCTCAGTCAAGATATACAGATCTCTCTCTCGGTCAAGATATACAGATCTCTCTCTCTCTCACACACATACTATCAGGACATACAGATCGCTCTCTCTCTCACAATGTCAGGATATAAGATCACTCTCTCACTCTCTGTCAGGATATACAGATCCCTCTCTCGCTCTCTGTCAGGATATACAGATCCCTCTCTCGCTCTCTGACAGGATATACAGATCCCTCTCTCGCTCTCTGTCAGGATATACAGATCCCTGTCTCGCTCTCTGTCAGGATATACAGATCCCTCTCTCGCTCTCTGTCAGGATATACAGGTCTGTCTCTCTCAGTCAGGATATACAGATCTCTCTCTCTCTGTCAGGATATACAGATCTCTCTCTCGCTCTCTGTCAGGATATACAGGTCTCTCTCTCTCGGTCAGGATATACAGATTCTCCCTCTCTCTCTCACTGTCAGGTTATCCAGATATATCTCTCTCTCTGTCAGGATATACAGATCTCTCTCGCTGTCAGGATATACAGATCTCTCTCGCTGCCAGGATATACAAATATCTCTCGCTGTCAGGATACACAAATCTCTCTCTCTCTGTCAGGATATTCAGATCTCCCTCTCTCTCACATAGTCAGGATATACAGATCTCTCCCTCCCTCTCTGTCAGGATATACAGATCTCTCTCTCTTTATCAGGATATACAGATCCCTGTCAGGATATACAGATCTCTCTCTCTTTCTCTCTCTGTCAGGATATACAGATCTCTCTCTCTCTCTATCAGGATATACAGATCCCTGTCAGGATATACAGATCTCTCTCTCTTTCTCTCTCTGTCAGGATATGCAGATCTCTGTCAGATTCTCTCTGTCAGGATATACAGATTCTCTCTGTCAGGATATACAGATTCTCTCTGTCTCTCAGGATATACAGATTCTCTCCCACTCCTTCTGTCAGGATATACAGATTGATCTCGCTCTCTGACAGGATATACAGATCTCTGTCTCTCTCTCTCTCTCTCTCTCTGTCAGGATATACAAATCTCTCTCTCTGTCAGGATACACAGATCTCTCTCTCTCTGCCAGGAATACAGGTCTCTCTCTCTCTCTCTCTCTGTCAGGACATACACGTCTCTCTCTCTCTCTGTCAGGACATACACGTCTCTGTCGGGACATACATATCTCTCACTCTGTCAGGACATACAGATCTCTCACTCTCTCTCTCTGTCAGAATATACAGATCTCTCTCTCTCTCTGTCAGGATATGCAGATCCCTCTCTCTGTCTGTCAGGATATACAGATCTCTGTCTCTCTCTCTCTCTCTCACACTGTCAGGATACACAGATTCTCTCTGTCAGGATACACAGATTCTCTCTCTGTCAGGATATACACATTCTCTCCCTCTCTCTCTCTGTCAGGACATACAGGTCTCTCTCTCTCTGTCAGGACATACACGTCTCTCTCTCTGTCTGTCAGGACATACACGTCTCTCTCTCTGTCTGTCTGTCTGTCAGGACATACACGTCTCTCTCTCTCTTTCAGGACATGCACGTCTCTCTCTCTCTCTCTGTCAGGACATGCACGTCTCTCTCTCTCTGTCAGGACATGCACGTCTCTCTCTCTCTGTCAGGACATACACGTCTATCTCTGTCAGGACATACACGTCTCTCTCTGTCTGTCAGGACATACACGTCTCTCTCTCTCTGTCAGGATATACAGATTCTCACTGACAGGATATACAAATTCTCTCTCTCTCTCTCAGGATATACATATTCTCTCTCTCTCTCTCTGTCAGGATTTACAGATTCTCTCTCTCTCTCAGGATATACATATTCTTTCTCTCTCTGTCAGGATATACAGATTCTCTCCCACTCCCTCTGTCAAGATATACAGATTCTCTCCCACTCCTTCTGTCAGGATATACAGATTCTCTCCCACTCCTTCTGTCAGGATATACAGATTCTCTCTCTCTCGGTCAAGATATACAGATCTCTCTCTCTCGGTCAAGATATACAGATCTCTCTCTCTCGGTCAAGATATACAGATCGATATCTCTCGGTCAAGATATACAGATCTCTCTCTCGGTCAAGATATACAGATCGATATCTCTCGGTCAAGATATACAGATCTCTCTCTCGGTCAAGATATACAGATCTCTCTCTCGGTCAAGATATACAGATCTCTCTCTCGGTCAAGATATACAGATCTCTCTCTCTCGGTCAAGATATACAGATCTCTCTCTCTCGGTCAAGATATACAGATCTCTCTCTCTCGGTCAAGATATACAGATCTCTCTCTCTCGGTCAAGATATACAGATCTCTCTCTCTCGGTCAAGATATACAGATCTCTCTCTCTCGGTCAAGATATACAGATCTCTCTCTCTCGGTCAAGATATACAGATCTCTCTCTCTCGGTCAAGATATACAGATCTCTCTCTCTCGGTCAAGATATACAGATCTCTCTCTCTCGGTCAAGATATACAGATCTCTCTCTCTCGGTCAAGATATACAGATCTCTCTCTCTCGGTCAAGATATACAGATCTCTCTCTCTCGGTCAAGATATACAGATCTCTCTCTCTCGGTCAAGATATACAGATCTCTCTCTCTCGGTCAAGATATACAGATCTCTCTCTCTCGGTCAAGATATACAGATCTCTCTCTCTCGGTCAAGATATACAGATCGATATCTCTCGGTCAAGATATACAGATCTCTCTCTCTCTCTTACACACACACAGTCAGCATATACAGATCTCTCTGTCTCTCACATTGTCATAAAGCATAGAACAATACAGAGCAGAACAGGCTCTTCGGCCATCGATGTTGTGCCAACCTGTGAACTCATCTAAGCACATCACCCAACACTATCCCATCATCATCTATACACTTATCCAAGACCTGTTTAAATCTCCCTAATGTGGCTGAGTTAACTACATTGGCAGGCAGGGCATTCCACACCCTTACCACTCTCTGCATAAAGAACCTGACTCTAACGTCTGTCTCAAGTCTATCAGCCCTCAATTTGCAGCAATGCCCCCTCATACAAGCAGATGTCTTCATTCTGGGAAAAAGACTCTCACAGGCTACCCTATCTAATCCTCTCATCATCTTGTATGCCTCTATCAAATCCCTTCTTAACCTTCTTCTCTTCAATGAGAACAGATCCAAGTCAGTCAGCCTTTCCTCATAAGACCTTCGCTCTAGACCAGGCAACATCCTGGTAAATTTCCTCTGCACCTTTTCCAATGCTTCCACATCCTTCCTGTAAGGGGTGACCAGAACTGTACACAATATTCCAAGTGTGGCCACAGTAGCAGCATGATATCATGGCTCCGGAACTTAATCCCTCTACCAATGAAACCTAACACACTGTATGCTTTCTTAACAGCACTATCCACCTGGGTGGCAACTTTCAGGGATCTATGTACATGGACTCCAAGATCCCTCTGCACATCCACACTACCAAGAATCTTTTCATTGACCCAGTACTCTGCCTTCCTGTTATTCTTCCCAAAGTGAATCACCTCACATTTAGTTGCATTGAGCTCCATTTGCCACCTCTCAGCCCAATTCTGCAGTTTATCCAAGTTCCCCTGCAACATTCTTGCACACTGTCCACTAGTCCACCAACTTTAGTGTCATTGGCAAGCTTACTAACCCATCTATGCCTGCGTCTAAGTCATTCATAAAAATGACAAACAGCAGTGGTCCCAAAACAGATCCTTGTGGCACACCATTAGTAACTGGACTCCAGGCTGAATATTTTCCATTCACCATCACTCTGCCTTCTTACAGAAAGCCAGTTCCTCATCCAAACTATTTAATCACCCTCAATCCCATGCCTCTACATTTTCTCCAACAGCCTACCAACCATATGGAACCTTATCAAAGGTTTTACTGAAGTTCCATGTATACCACGTCAACTGCCCTACCCTCATCCATATGCATGATCACCTTCTCAAAAAACTCAATGAGGTTTGAGAGATATGACCTGCCCTTAACAAAACCATGTTGACTATCTGCAATCAAATTGTGCTTGCTAGATGATTATAAATCTTATCTCTTATAATCCTTGCCAAAACTTTTCCTACAACAGATGTAAGGCTCACTTGTCTATAATTACCTAGGTCATCTCTACTGCCCTTCTTGAACAAGGGCACAACATTTTCAATCCTCCAGTGCTCTGGTACTAAACCTGTAGACAATGACGACTCAAAGATCAAGGCCAAAGGTTCCAACAGCTCCTCCCCTGCATCCCAGAGAATCTTCGGATAAATCCCATTCAGACCCAGAGGACTTGTCTACTTTCACTCCTCGAGTTGATAACACCTCTTCCTTACTAATCTCAATCCTTTCTAGTCTAATATTAGATTAGATTAGATTACTTACAGATTAGATTAGATTAGATTACTTACAGTGTGGAAACAGGCCCTTCGGCCCAACAAGTCCACACCGCCCCGCCGAAGCACAACCCACCCATACCCCCACATTTACCCCTTACCTAACACTACGGGCAATTTAGCATGGCCAATTCACCTGATCTGCACATCTTTGGACTGTGGGAGGAAACCGGAGCACCCGGAGGAAACCCACGCAGACACGGGGAGAACGTGCAAACTCCACACAGTCAGTCGCCTGAGGCGGGAATTGAACCCGGGTCTCTGGCGCTGTGAGGCAGCAGTGCTAACCACTGTGCCACCGTGCCGCCCACATGTGCCACCATGCCGCCTACACATCTCGTATCTCGTTCTCTCCTCTATAATATTCTCCTTTTCCTGAGTGAAAACAGATGAGAAATGTTCATTTAGCACCTCCACAGAGTCCACACACAATTTTGCTTCTGTCTTTTACTGGCCCTATTCCTACCCTAATAATCCTTTTATTCCTCACATACCTATAGAAAGCTTTAGGGTTCTCCTTTATTCTACCTGCTAAAGACTGCTCGTGTCCTCTCCTTGCTCTTCTTAACTCTCTCTTTAAATCCTTCCTAGTTAATCTGTAACTCTCCATCGCCTCATCTGAACCACTTCGTCTCAACGTCACATGAACATCCTTCTGCTTAACAAGAGATGTAATTTCTTTAGTAAACCACGGTTCCCTTACCTTATCACTTCCTCCCTGCCTGACAGGGACATACCTATCAAAGTCACGCAATATCTGTTCCTTAAACCAGCTCCACATTTCGACTGTCCTCATCCCCTGCATTTTGCTACCCCATTCTATGCATCCTAAGTCTCGCCTAATCGCATTATAATTGCCATCCCCCCAACTATAAATCTTGCCCTGTGGCATGTGCCTATCCCTTTCCATCACTAAACTAAACGTAACCGAATTATGGTCACTCTGGCTGAGGTGCTCACCTACCACTAAATCAAACACCTGGCCTGGTTCATTACCAAGCACTAGATCCAGTGTGGCCACTTTCTCTCATATGCTGTCATGACGTGTAGTTCTCTCTCTCACTCTCACACACATGCTATCAGGATATACAGATGTTTCACTCTCTCACACATGCTGTGACGATATACAGGTCTCACTCTCACATTCACACGCTATCAGGATATATAGATCTCCCTCTCCCTCCCTCTCTCACACACACTATTAGGAGACATGATCTTCCTCAGACACAGAGAGTCACGATATTCAGAATTCTCTCTCTCACACACATGCTGAGAGGATATACGGTTCGCTCTGTCTCACTCTCTCTGTCATACACACACAGAGTCAGGAAATACACGTCTCTCTCACTCACTCACACACTTCAGGTTATACAGATCACTTTCTCTCATATGCTGTCAGAGTGTACAGATGCTTCCCTCTCACACACATGGGATCAAGATATATAGATCTCTCTCTCTCACACACATACAAAGTCTGTCAGGATATATAGACCTCTTGCACGTACTGTCAGCTTATACAAGTCTCTTGCGCTTTCTCTGTCTCACTCACACACACACACACACACACACTCTATCAGAATATACAGATGTCAGACTCTCATATGCATTCAGAGTTTACAGATTTCTCTCTCTCACACACACACATACACAATCTCTCTCACATACATGTCAGGATATATAATCTCTCTCACACATGTGCTGTCAGAATGTACACGTATCTCTCACTCACACATGCTGTCATAACATACAGATCTCTCTCTCTCATGCTGTCAGGATATCCAGATCTCTCTCACTCTTTCTCTTTCACACACACACACTTTCAGGATATATAGATCTCTCTCTCGCACACACACGCTGTCAGGACATATAGATCTAGCTCTCTCTCTCTCTCTCTCTCTCTCACACACACATATGCTGTGTCAGCATATATAGATCTTTCTTTCTCTCACACACACAGGCTGTCAGGATACAGAGATCTCTATCTCTTTCTCACACACACACACACACACACACACACACACACACCCAGGATATACAGATCGCTCTCGCGCACACACAGGCTGTCAGGAGATACAGATCTTCCTTTTTCATTCATATACGTTATCAAGATTTTCAAATGTCTCTCTCTCTCTCTGTCTTACATGCACGCTGTCAGGACAAACAGATCTGTCTCCCTTTCTCTCACACGCTGCCAGGATATAGAGATCTCCCTCACAAATACGCTGCTGGGATACACAGACCACTCTCACCCTCACACGCTGTCAGGATACACAAATCACTCTCCCTCACATGCTGTCAGGATACACAGATCACTCTCCCTCAAATGCTGTCAGGATACACAGATCACTCTCTCTCACACACACTGTCAGGATACACAGATCAGTCTGCCTCACAAACACGTTGTCAGGATACACAGGTCACTCTCTCTTGCACACGTTGTCACAACATGCAGATCTCTCTCACTCGCTGTCAGATTAGATTAGATTCCCTACAGTGGAAACAGGCCCTTCGGCTCAACAATTTCATACTGAACCGCCAAAGAGTAGCCCACCCAGATCCGTTCCCCTACCCCATATTTACGCCTGACTAATGCACCTAGAACGATGGGCAATTTAGCATGGCCAATTCACCTGACTTGCACATCTTTTGGATTCTGGGAGGAAACTGGAGCACCCGGAGGAAACCCACGCAGACACTGGGAGAATGTGCAAACTCCACACAGACAGTCACCCAAGGTGGGAATCAAACCTGGGTCCCTGGCGCTGTGAGGCAGCAGTGCTAACCATTGAGCCACTGTGCCATCCTGTCAGGATACATCAATCTCTCTTTCTCACATGCTGTCAGGATAAACAGATCTCTCTCTTTCTCTCTCTCTCTCACACACACACACACAGCACAGAATTGCGATGTATTAATCTCTCTTACTATCAAATATTTATGTATATCCATGAGGATATATATTGATCAGAATTTACCTTTACATGTCTGTAAATACTTCAGGCCAGCAGCATAACCCAGCCCATCACCATTTCTCCAAAGTGGGCAGTGCCTGGTACTTTACCTGCTGCTTCATTGTTTTGGTGTCCCATAAGAGGAGATCACCTGGAACCAGGTTAGCTCCCTTATCTCCTGTTTCAACCACTGTCCCCAATTTGGTGCTCGGAGCAGCTGAGGAGGAAACAAATGATGCACCACTCGGACTACAAGATAGAGACAAGATTCTGTTGGATACAAAGAAAGGCAGCAAGTTAAGAAATATCCCAGAGAATCCTGACCCAAACATACAACTTAAGAAACAATGTATCCTTTACGGATAGTATTCACTTTTCCTTTTCTACATTCTTTGCTGGGATGTGGTCAGATCAGCATTTGTTGCATTTCAACTGAATGACTTGCTAAGCCATCTTAAGGAGCAGTTAAGAATCAACTATATTTCTGTGGATCTGGAATTACACAAGGCAAACCAGCTTTACTTCCCTGAAGGACATTAGTGAACCAGACCAATTTTTATAATCAATCATGGTTGTTGTCATTACTAAACTTAGTTTTTAATTTCAGATTTATTGTGGGATTTCAAATTTATCAACTAGAATTTTAGCCTATATTCCCAAAAGCATTAACTCAGGACGCTGGCTTACTCAGCCAGCGCCATTAGCAATAATGATACATCGGGAAATCTTTCCGATTACTTCAAATCTCTGCCCCTCGCCACTGACTTCTCTGATAAGGGAAATAGACCGTTCCCATCAATCTGATCGCAGCCCCTTACAACTTTCAACTTTTCAAACAAATTTCCCATTAGCCAGTCCTACCTCAAGACAAATAATGGCAGCTCATCCAATCTTTTCTATTATTTACACGTTTCCAGTCCTGGCAACATCCTTGTAAATGTCCTCATTCCTGTAGTTACATCCTTTTTGTAACGATGTGACCAGATTGCACAGATATTCAAGTTGTGGCCTAATGAATTATTCAGTCCCAGCTCTTATATTCAGTTCCATGGCTACTAAAGGAGCCCTTCTGCCACTTTAATCATCATATTGACCTATTCTGCTACCTCCAGGGTATCTGTTGACATTCACTGCAAAGTCCTCACTTCCACTGCACACTCTCAGTATCCTCCAATTTAAAATGCATTCCCTTGCATCACCTCATGTTTCTCGAGGCGAAATTCAGTTCTTTCAGTTTTCTGCGTACCTGACCAGTTCACTAAAATAGCTTTTCGCAATCTACACCAATCCGCCTTACTATCAACCATCTTGCCCATTTTTGTGTCATAAGCAAACTCTTTGATGACGTGCCTTACATTTGCACCAAAATTATTGAGATAGAACACAAAAACAAGGACCAGGTTCTGAGCCCTGTGGAAGTCCAATGTAAACAGCCTTTCAGTCAGAAAAATACCCATCATCCATTGTTCCTTATTTCCTGCCACTGAGCCAATATTGTATCCAGCTTGTCACGTAGACTCAAAATATTAGCTTGCTGTCTCTCCATGGATGCTGTCTAACCCGAAGATCTCCAGCATTCTGCAGTAATATGGTCCAACATTGTATCCAGCCTACTGCATCCCACTGGATCCCATGGATACATTTTAAAAACAGTCTGCCACGTGGAACTTTGATGAAACTTTACGAAGATACATATAGACATCATCAATTTTCTACTATTTCATCAAAAAAAATTCAATCAAATTAGTCAGACAACTTTATCCCATAACAAATCTATACTGGACCTCCTTAATCCGTGTATTTAAAACTGACAGTTATTCTGTTTCACGGAATTGGCACCAATAATTTGTCCATTGCTGAGGTTAGACTGATTGCCTGCCAATGAATAATTTTGTTTAGCCCTCGAGCCCTCTTTGAACAAAGGTACATTAACAGTCCTCAACTCCATTGACGTTGTACCTGTATCAGCAACAACTGGAAAATGATGGCCAGACATTCCACTACTTCCTCCCTTGCTTCTTTTAATAGTCTGGAGTACATTTCACCAAGCGAGGTGATTTATCTATTTTCAAGGTTGCTAAATACACTAATACTTCCTCTCTACATTTATTGCATCCTTAACTACAATATCCATATCATCCTCTCTTCTGTGAAGAGGAATGCAAATTATTTATTAAGGAGCGTACCCACATCATCTGGCTCTAAATAAGTGACTTGTTTTTGGTCTTTAATGGGCCCCACTCATTTCTTAGTTATTCTCTTACTCTGAACATCTTTGTGTTATCTTTGCTTTTACTTGCCAATGTTCTTCCATGCCTTTTTTAAAAATTTCCCTTTTCGATTTCACCCCTGCAGTTTCTATACTCCTTTCAGTTTTCTCAATCATTAGCTTGCCTCTTTTGCCTAATTTAACTTTCATTCTCCTTCACACTCAGAATACTAGATTTGACCTTTCTACCTTTTCTCTTCATGTTAACTCCAAATTTTTTGATTCTCCCTTCAAGTGCTTCCCATTGCTCTGACACAGACTTAGCTTCCACTAGCATTTTTACTAAATCACTCATCAACTTAATTAATTGGCTTTGCCTTAATTTTGAACTTTTACTGGTTTAATCTGTGCACTTTGCTATGATTATAATTATTTCAGTAAGGCGTTTGATAAAGTTTCCCATGGTAGGCTACTGCACAAAATACAGAGGCATGAAATTGAGGGTGATTTAGTGGTTTGGATCAGAAGTTGGCGAGCTGAAAGAAGACAATGGTGGTTGATGGGAAATGTTCATCCAAGAGTTCATTTACTAGTAGCGTACAGCTAAGGATCCGTTTTGGGTCCACTGCTGTTTGTCATTTTTATAAGTGATCTAGATAAGGGTGTAGAAGGATGCATTACTAAATTTGTGGATGACACTAAGGTCGGTGGAGTTGTGGATAGTGCTAAAGGATGTTGCAGGTTACAGAGGGACATAGATAAGCTGCAGAGCTGAACTGAGGGGTGTTGGAAGGAGCAATGGGAATAAATAGTACAGGGTTAATGGCAAAATTCTTGGCAGTGTGGGTGAGCAGAGAGATCTCGGTGTACATAGATCCCTGAAAGTTGCCACCCAGGTTGATAGTCGAGAGTGTAGTGCTGGAAAAGTATAGCAGATCAGGCAGCATCCGAGGAACAGGAAAATTGACGTTTCAGGCATAAGCCCTTCATCAGGATCCTGCTGTGCTTTTCCAACACTACACGCTCGACTTTGATCTCCAGCATCTACAGTCCTCACTTTCACCCAGATTTTTAAGACGACGCATGATGTGTTAGTTTTTATTGGTAGAGGGATTGAGTTTCGGAGCCATGAGGTCACGCTGCAGCTGTACAAAACTCTGGTGTGGCTGCACTTGGAATACTGCATACAGTTCTGGTCACTGCATTATAGGAAGGATGTGGAAGCTCTGGAAAGGGTTCAGAGGAGGTTTGCTAGGATGTTGTCTGGGATGAAGGGAAGGTCTTTGAGGAAAGGCTGAGGGAACTGAGGCTGTTTTCATTACAGAGGTGACTTAATTGAGACATACAAAATGATCAGAGGATTAGATAGGGTGGACAGTGAGAGCCTTTTTCCTCAGATGGTGATAGCTAGCATAAGAGGACATAGATTTAAATTGAGGGGTAATAGATATAGGACAGATGTCAGAGGTAGTTTCTTTACTCAGAGTAGTAGGGGCGTGGAATGCAATGCCTGCAACAGTAGTAGACTTGCCAAGCTTAAGGGCATTTAAATGGTCATTGGATAAAAATATGGATGAAAATGGAATAGAGTTGGTTTTACAGGTTGGCGCAACATCGAGGGCCGAAGGGCCTGTACTGCACTGTAATGTTGTTCTATGTGAAAAATAACTGAATTACAATCACTGCAACCTATTTTTTTTAAGAAAGAAAGAGGCCACTTGGCCCATTCTGTCCACAGTGACCCTCCAAAGGGCATCCAGATCCTCCCACCTCCCCACACCCCCACACCCTATCCCTGCAACCTTGCATTTCCTATGGTCAATCCACCTAACCTACACATGTTTGGACTGTAGGAGGAAACCAATGCAGACATAGGGAGAATGTGCAAATTCCACATAGACAGTTGCCCAAGGGTGAAATCAAACCCAGTTACCTGGTGCTGTAAGACAGCAGTGCTAATTACTGAGCCACCATGCTTCCCCAAAAGCTGTGCCATGTTCTTCCACCTTCATTTTCTAAAATGAAGCTCAGAGCTCTGCCTTCTCTTGTTGGTCTTGCTACATTTTGGCCAAAAAGATTGTCCTAAATGTACCTTGAGAAATCTTCTCCCTCAATTCCTTTCACACTAGAACAACCATTAAAATCCACTCTTTTTTTTTGTATCTCAGAGACTTACCTACATGTTTGCTTGAAAGTAATGTGATATAATATCACAAACAATTTGAGGGCAAGAAACTTGGATGCAAAGTTCATGTTATAAATAAAGGAAATGAAGATACAATTGGCTAAAAATGAATTGAGAAAGAACAGTAAAAGATAAAACAGTTGACAAGCAGATAAACATTTTAGGGAATATTTCATAATTATCAATAAAACAATTAATTGAGAAAAATACTAAGGGGGTGAATTGTCAGGGCTGAATAAACCAGGGAGAAAAGATAGAAATGAAAATAGAGAAAGAAAAAATGTCGTGAAGGTGACATGTAGGCCAGAAGATTTGAGATAATTGAAAAAACATGCAAAAAAAAATGACTAAAAAATAACAGGAAAAAATAAATTGTGAGCAGCAGACAGCAAGAGCTTCCACAGTGTGCAGAGAAGAGAGTAGCTGAAGTTTGCCAAGTAGCTGAAGAGGACAAGAATGCAAAATTAATAATAGGAAATATGGATGTAGGTTTGCTCGCTGAGCTGGAAGGTTCATGTTCAGACATTTCGTCACTATACTAGGTAACATCTTCACTGAGCCTCTGGATGAAGCATGGCTGATGATTCCTACTTTCTATTTATATATTTGGGTTGGTGATGTCATTTCCTGTTTTGTTTTCTCTCAGGGGGTAGTAAATCAGGTCCAAGTCAATACGTTTGTTGATAGAGTTCTGGTTGGAATGCCATGCTTCTAGGAATTCTCGTGCGTGTCTCTGTTTGATTTGTCCAAGGATGAATGTGTTGTCCCAGCCGAAGTGGTGTCCTTCTTTATCTGTATGTAAGGATATTAGTGAGAAAGGGTTTCTGCGGCTAGTTGATGTTCATGTATCCTGGTGGCTAACTTTCTGCTCGTTTGTCCAATATAGTGTTTGTTTCAGTCCTTGAACAGTATTTTGTAAATGACATTGGTTTTGCTCGTTGTCTGTATAGGGTATTTCAAGTTCATTAGCTTACTAGTTTAAATCCTCCTGAGCAGCTTGAGCAAATCTCCCTGCCAGTATATTAGTCCCCTTCCACTGAGTAGTCTGGCAGTCATTTCTGAGATGTCTTTGATGTAGGGGAGAGTGGCAAGGGTTTCTGGACGCGTTTTGTCTGCTTGATTGGGTTTGTTGCTGAGAAATCTGCGGACTGTGTTCATTGTGTACCCGTTCTTTTTGAATACACCGTATAGGTCATTTTCAAATCAAGCATACTAAAACAGCAGTTAATGAACTTGAAAAACCCGATTCGGACAACAGGCAAAACTAATGTCATTTACAAAATACCATGCAAGGACTGAAACAAACACTATATTGGACAAACGGGCAGAAAATTAGTCACCAGGATACATCAACATCAACTAGCCACAAAAGGACATTACCCTCTCTCACTAATATCTTTACATACAGATAAGGAAGGACACCACTTCGACTGGGACAACACACCCAACCTCTGACAAGCCAAACAGAGATATTGGGACCAGGTCCGGGATTGGTGGAGCCAGTACAAGTCGGATGGGTTCGTAGAATCATAGAATCCCTACAGTGTGGAAATAGGCTCTTCAGCCCAACAAGTCAACACTGACCCTCTGAACCACTGACCCACCCAGACCCACTGCCTTACCATATTACTCAACATTCACCCCCTAACCTACACATCCCTGACCATGTTGGGCAATTCAGAATGACTAATTCACCTAACCTGCACATCTTTGGAGTGGGAGGAAACTGGAGCACCGAGAGGTGACCCATCCAGACGTAGGGAGAATGTGCAAACTCCACAGACAGTCGGAATCAAACCCGGGTCCCTAGCGCTGTGCGATAGCAGTGCTAATAACTAGCCACCATGCTGCCAGGTTGCACCAGGGCAGAAAATTAAGTGCAATTAGGGAAGTTTTAAAATAAAAATAGCACGGGAATTGGGTCCTATATAAAGTGACACAAGAGGGAAACAAGTCAAGCAAGGCCTCAGGCCAAAGTAATCTAAAGGGATGGAAGAATTGGCCTCAATATGCAGAGCACTCACAATAAAGTAGATCAATTAGTTGCACAAAGAAAGATAAAATGCTGGGATAAAGTTGGGATTACAAAATGTGGCGGCAGGTGGCCAAGGGTATTCAGTTTTTAAGAATGACAGACTAAAAGGAAAAGGAGGAGATGGCATTGTTGGCAAAAAAAGGAAAAAAGCATTTTTGGGAGGAAGTATACAAGCTCCGGTGAAGTTGAATTTACACCATGAATTTAGACCATGAGAACCTTTTTCCACGTATGGAGTCAGCTATTACGAGGGGGCATAGCTTTAAATGAAGGAGTGGTAGGTACAGGACAGATGTTAGGGGTAGATTCTTTACTCAGCGAGTCGAGAGTTTATGGAATGCCCTGCCAGTAGCAGTGGTGGACTCTCCCTCTTTATGGGCATTTAAACAGGCATTGGATAGGCATATGGAGGATAGTGGGCTAGTGTAGGTTAGGTGGGTTTGTACTGCGCTGTATTTTTCTATATTCTATGTTCTATGGATTGAGCTTAGAAACACCAAGTAGTAGAAAATTGTAGTGGTAATGTGGCAAGCAGGAAATTAGAGATTGAAGCAATAAAGTTACAGCTATAATCTTGCGTGACTTGAATCTGCATTTGAATTGGGCAAACCAAATCAGGAATAATAGAGTCATAGAGATGTACAACATGGAAACAGACTATTCAGTTCAACCCGTCCATGCCGACCAGATATCCCGACCCAATCTAGTCCTATCTGCCAACACCCAACCCATACCCCTCCAAACCTTTCCTATTCATATACCCATCCAAATGTCTCTTAAATGTTG